>NC_084612.1:6837116-6844616 GCF_033978795.1 Nerophis ophidion
AATCCAGAATGTATGACATGTTCATGTTTAGAAAGTAAAAGACTTTATCACAATAGTCTAATTTTCTGAGACAGTCCTGTACTTTAGAGTAGTCCGTGTACAGCTTGCCGTGCGGCCCTGTTTCCAAAATGCTCTGCTTCATAATGCCACAGCATATTTTACCCCTTGACGAACCGCAGCTTACCTGGAGCCAGCAGCACTCATGCAGCCCTAAACCATTACGCTACCACTATCACGCTTCACTGTAGGCAAAACACAACAACCAAAAGCCCAGAAAAAGTATTTTTTTATGGGCTGAAAAATCAATGATGCCCCAATGAGGAAGACAAGACAAGCGGTAGAAAATGGATGGATGGATGGATTGTACTCTGCTTCACCATGTCCCATGAATGTTGGGATTTGTGTTTAATGCTTAATGAACCGCAGCTCACCCATTGCAGGCAGCACTCGTGCATGCTGTTATGCCTCCTCAAACTCAAAAGAAAAAATACAGGGGATCGATCATACTCTGCTTCAACATGTCCCATTCATGTTGGGATATGTAATGAACCGCAGCTCACACATTGCGGGCAGCACTCGTGCATACTGTTAGGCCTCCTCAAACGCAAAAGAGAAAATACAGGGGGTCGATCATAATCTGTTTCACCATTTCCCATACATGTGGGGATATGTGTTTAATGCCTCAATGAACCACAGCTCACCCATTGCAGGCAGCACTCGTGCATGCTGTTATGCCTCATCAAACTCAATAGAAAAAATACAGGGGATCGATCATACTCTGCTTCACCATGTACCATACATGTTGTGATATCAAATGAACCGCAGCTCACCCATTGTGGGCAGCACTCGTGCATGCTGTTGTGCCTCGTCAAAATCAAAAGGAAAAATACAGGGGATCGATCGTACTTTGCTTCACCATGTCCCATACATGTTGTGATATGTAATGAACCGCAGCTCACCCATTGCGGGCAGCACTCGGGCATGCTTTTATGCCTCATCAAACTCAATAGAAAAAATACAGGGGATTGATCATACACTGAAAAAAAAACCTCATAAGATTTACTTGAAAAAATTATTGTAAGTATTTGCACGCAAATGATTTAAGTAAAATTTAATGCTGCAATATCAAGTAACACTCACTTGCCAGTATCAAGTAAATTCTACTTACCATACAACAAAACAGTTGTGAAGATATTAAGTAACAGTTACTTAATTAAATCCAAGTTTTAAGTTATAGTTATTTAAACAAATTAAGTAAAGTGTACTTGTTTTTCATCGGCAGGAACATCATTTTACTCGACATTATAAGTACATTTTATATACCGTATTTCCTTGAATAGCCGTCGGAGCGTTAATTATTTCAAAACCTCTTCTCACTCCTGCGCTTATCTATGGCGTGCAGTAAAAAATTGAGTGTGATAAAAAAGACATTATTAACAAATCATTCTGCGGCCGCGGCCCAGTGGTTGGGGACCACTGTTCTTCAGCATGTCATCGCGTCCACTATGACACCATGCTGTTTCGCTGCTTCTATAACGAGATTGCAATGCATACTCGTTCAACAGCCGTACCTTTTTACACTGACGGTTGTGATATAAACAACTTTAACACTCTTACTAATATGCGCCACACTCTGTGAACCCACACCAAATACATTTCTGAAGGACATCGACTCTGTAATACATTATGAACGCAAGATAAGAATTACCCATAATGCCACCTTGCAGTGCTCTGTGAAGTGATCCGAACGGCCGGAGCAGAGCCAGTCGGCCAGAGCCTGTTGTCGTGCATGCGTTTTCAAAACACTAGATTTTCAGAGTAAAGTTTATTTAATATTTTTAGGTTTATGTACGTACAACTATTAAACATTTAAATAGTATGAGGAAACATAAGTAAAACTTACTCTTCCCCCATAATTGATGTATTACGTTAATAAAATGTTTAATTTTACTTAAGAAACTCTAGTTCTTACTGAATCATAAAAATATTAGGTATAAATTATGACAGTTACTCTAATAGAGTTTACAGCACCAAAAAGTCACTTTTTTCAGTGTACTCTGCTTCAACATGTCCCTTATTTGTTGGGATATGTGTTTAATGCCTTAATGAACCGCAGCTCAACCATTGTGGGCAGCACTCGTGCATGCTGTTATGCCTCCTCAAAATCAAGAGGAAAAATACAGGGAATTGATCATACTTTGCTTCACCATGTCCCATACACGTTTAGAATTGTGTTTAATACTTAATGAACCACAGCTCACCCATTGTGGGCAGCACTTGTGGATGCTTTTATGCTTCGTCCAACTCAAGAGGAAAAATACAGGAGATCGATCGTACTCTGCTTCACCATGTCCCGTACATGTTGGGATATGTGTTTGATGCCTCAATCATCAATCAATCAATGTTTATTTATATAGCCCCAAATCACAAATGTCTCAAAGGACTGCACAAATCATTACGACTACAACATCCTCGGAAGAACCCACAAAAGGGCAAGGAAAACTCACACCCAGGGGGCAGGGAGAATTCACATTCAGTGGGACGCCAGTGACAATGCTGACTATGAGAAACCTTGGAGAGGACCTCAGATGTGGGCAACCCCCCCCCTCTAGGGGACCGAAAGCAATGGATGTCGAGCGGGTCTAACATGATACTGTGAAAGTTCAATCCATAGTGGCTCCAAGACAGCAGTGAGAGTCCCGTCCACAGGAAACCATCTCAAGGTAATCAGCAGCGTAGAGATGTCCCCAACCGATACAGGCGAGCGGTCCATCCTGGGCCCCGACGAGCGGTCCATCCTGGGTCTCGACTCTGGACAGTCAGTACTTCATCCATGGTCATCGGACCGGACCCCCTCCACAAGGGAGGGGGGGACATAGGAGAAAGAAAAGAAGCGGCAGATCAACTGGTCTAAAAAGGAGGTCTATTTAAAGGCTAGGGTATACAGATGAGTTTTAAGATGAGACTTAAATGCTTCTACTGAGGTAGCATCTCGAACTGTTACTGGGAGGGCATTCCAGAGTACTGGAGCCCGAAATGAAAACGCTCTATAGCCCGCAGACTTTTTTTGAGCTCTAGGAATCACTAATAAGCCGGAGTCTTTTGAACGCAGATTTCTTGCCGGGACATATGGTACAATACAATCGGCAAGATAGGCTGGAGCTAGACCGTGTAGTATTTTATACGTAAGTAGTAAAACCTTAAAGTCACATCTTAAGTGCACAGGAAGCCAGTGCAGGTGAGCCAGTACAGGCGTAATATGATCAAACTTTCTTGTTCTTGTCAAAAGTCCAGCAGCCGCATTTTGTACCAACTGTAATCTTTTAATGCTAGACATGGGGAGACCCGAAAATAATACGTTACAGTAATCGAGACGAGACGTAACAAACGCATGGATAATGATCTCGGCGTCTTTAGTGGACAAAATGGAGCGAATTTTAGCGATATTACGGAGATGAAACCACAGCTCATCTATTTCAGGCAGCACTCGTGCAGCCCTTAACCATGACGCTACCACCATCATGCTTCACTGTAAGCGAGACACAAAAATACTTATTTTGTGGGCTTTTGGTGAGGTGTTTTTGTCTTGCATGCAGTGAAGCATGATAGTTGCAGTGTCGTGGTTTAGGGCTGCATGAGTGCTGCCGGAACGGAGTGAGCTGTGGTTCATTGAGGCATAAACATGAATTCCAACATGCAATGTGACACGGTGAAGCAGAGTCTGATCCCGTGTGTTTTTCTTGTTGAGTTTGACGAGGCATAACAGCAATGCAGCATATCATGCTTTGTCTTCCTCATAAGGACGTCATAGTTTTTGCCATCCTTGAAAATAATCATTTTCTGGGCTTTTGGTGAGGTGATTAAGGATGGCAAAAGCTATGATGTCCTAATGAGGAAGAAAAGGCATGATATGCTGCATGCTTGTATGCCTCATTGAACTCCCTCCATCCATCCATCCATCATCTTCCGCTTATCCGAGGTCGGGTCGCGGGGGCAGCAGCCTAAGCAGGGAAGCCCAGACTTCCCTATCTCCAGCCACTTCGTCTAGCTCTTCCCGGGGGATCCCGAGGTGTTCCCAGGCCAGCCGGGAGACATAGTCTTCCCAACGTGTCCTGAGTCATTGAACTCAGTAGGAAAAATACATCGTAATCTGCTTCACCATGTCTCATACATGTTGGGATATGTGTTTGATGCCTCAATGAACCGGCAAGACACAATTACTTCACCAAAAGCCCAGAAAAAAATATTTTTATGGGCTGCAAAATCCATGATGTCCCTAAGAGGATGACGATGCATGATATGCTGCATGCCTCGTCAAACTCAATAGGAAAAATACAGGCAATCGTAATCTGCTTTACCGTGTCACATTACCTGATGGAATTAATGACTATGCCTCTATGAACCGCAGTTCACCCAGTGCCGGCAGCCCCCGACCATGATGCTACTCCCACTTTGCTTGAATGTAGGCGAGCCGAAATTTACCCCGCCAAAAGTACAGAAAAATATTTTTAAAGTTGTCAAAATCTAGTAACAAAGTGTGTTTGATCTGACCTTGTTGCCCCTATGAGGAAGACAATGCATGATATGCTGCACATTGTTATTAACCCTCATTAAACTAAGGTAGAAAAAGACAAGGGGTTGTACTCTGCTTCACTATGTCGCTTTACATGTTGGGATTTAGGTTTATTCCCTCAATGGCCTAGTGGTTAGAGTCTCCGCCCTGAGATCGGTAGCTTGTGAGTTCAAACTCCAGCCGAGTCCTACCATAGACTATAAAAATGGGACCCATTACCTCCTTACTTAGCACTCAGCATCAAGGGTTGGAATTGGGGGTTAAATCACCAAAAATGATTCCTGGGCGTGGCCACCGCTGCTGCCCACTGCTCCCCTCACCTCTCAGAGGGTGATCAAGGGTGGTGGGTCAAATGCAGAGAATAATTTCGCCACACCTAGTGTGTGTGTGTGTGACAATCATTAATACTTTAACTTTAATGAACCGCAGCTCACCCAGCACTCGTGCACCCCCAGATCATGATGCTACCACGATCATGCTTGACTGGAGGCAAAACACCAGAGAAAGTTATTTATTTTATTTTATTTCATTTTATTTTTTTAAGTTGGCCAAATCGGGCTTCACGGTGGTAGAGGGGTTAGTGCGTCTGCCTCACAATACAAAGTTCCTGCAGTCCTGGGTTCAAATCCAGGCTCGGGATCTTTCTGCTTGGAGTTTGCATGTTCTCCCCGTGAATGCGTGGGTTCCCTACGGGTACTCCGGCTTCCTCCCACTTCCAAAGACATGCACCTGGGGATAGGTTGATTGGCAACACTGAATTGGCCCTAGTGTGTGAATGTGAGTGTGAATGTTGTCTGTCTATCTGTGTTGGCCCTGCGATGAGGTGGCGACTTGTCCAGGGTGTACCCCGCCTTCCGCCCGATTGTAGCTGAGATAGGCGCCAGCGCCCCCCGCGACCCCGAAAGGGAATAAGCGGTAGAAAATGGATGGATGGATGGATGGATAAGTTGGCCAAATCTAGCAACCTAAGCTTTGACGTGAATTTATTGTCCTTTCGGGGAGGACCATGCATGATATGCTGCATGCTGATATGAATCCTCTTTAAACTAAGGAAGAAAAAAAGACCCTACTCTACTACCCTATGTCAAAGTACATGTCAGGGTTCATGTTCAATGCATCGATGAACCGCAGCTCACTCAGTGCCGGCAGCACTCATGCAGCCCTAGACTACGACACTGCCTGCTTGCAAGAAAGACACATTTATCTTGCTACTCACTTGTGTTGCCAGCTATTTTTTTTATTTTTTTTTTGTTTTTTTTTTACAATAATAGCCTGCTAGTAAATCTGTACAAGCTGTACACTGACTACTCTGAACTATTGTATATCTCTAGTGCTATTGGAATAAAAATATACCATATGTCCGTTGTGTCCTGAGCAAGACACTTCACCCTTGCTCCTGATGGGTGCTTGTTGGCGCCTTGCATGGCAGCTCCCTCCATCAGTGTGTGAATGTGTGTGTGAATGGGTGAATGTGGAAGTAGTGTCAAAGCGCTTTGAGTACCTTGAAGGTAGAAAAGCGCTATACAAGTACAACCCATTTATCATTTATCATTTATATATTGGAATGTCAGCAGTGTATTCAATTTGTGAGACGCTATGTATTTCAGGTATTTAAAACATATTTATGATTACAATAATTAACATAGAAAGTGATTGTTTTTGTGTACTTTATCTGTAATGCTGTTATATTGCTTAATAATGTGTGTGGTTTGTGCAGCCCTTTGAGACACTAGTGATTTAGGGCTATATAGATATTGATTGATTACACACTTGCATGTGATGATGCAACCATGTCTTATTTTGGTAGCTGCTGTCCAACGCGGTGGTCTTCCTGTGCGGCAGTGTCGTGGGGGCCTTCCACAAGGTTCTCATGGAGAAAACCCTCAGGCAGACGTTCCAGGACACGCTAAGATGTCTGAGCATGCGCATGAAGCTGGAAATCGAGAAGCGGCAACAGGTGAGCGTGCTTCCGTCACCGCAGTCGCTTTGTGGGTCGCTCCAGCTCCTTTTATCGCCGAGACGTTTTGGTTGAGTTGAGAGAATATCGTTGACATTTGCGAGAGGGATAAGATGTAGGAAATGGACAGAAAAGAGACACATAAGTGTTGTTTGTGACAAAAAATGTATCATTTTGAAATTCCAATTGTTGTAGTACATGAGCTCATTTATGTTAAGAACTCCTTATTTTACCGCTCATGTTACATTAATACATTTGTCCACCAGATGGCAGTAGGTTTTCCCATTCAAAGCATGAAGCAACATTTCTGCATTTTGGTATTGTAATGACACGTTTGGTAAAAAAAATGTAAGTGGTGTTTTGATATTTTAGCTATGTTTGTTTATAAAATAAATACAACAAAACAGTGGCTTAATGTAAGGATATTGGGTTTTATTGGGTTAAAACCCCCAACATACAGTATGATTAATATTTGATATACCTCTTTCAGACCAAAGTTATTTTTAGATTTTTATTAGATTTCGGCAAAATGTTGCCCAAAGCATCACTGTTAAAATTTAGGTAGACCACAAGGAAGTGCTCAAAATGTAGAGAACTTTTTTAAATATTTATATAAGATATGTATTTTAATAAATCACTAATTTAAGAATTAATACAATTGGGAAATAATTAAATAAATCCAAAAATTACATTTTTAATCATGAAATAATTAATAAAAGCAGAAAATAAATACATCATAAAATAATTTATTTAAATCCTAACATAAAGAAATCAATTAATTCACTGATTAAATAATATTTACTTTTGCATTGAATGCATCAATGACACATTTTATAACTTATTTTTAATTCTTATTATTATTAATTAATGACACATTAAAGTCATTGTTTAAAGATGTATTTATTTAATTATGTCCCATTTGGCCCTCCGTATCAAACAAATTTATGAAATAAATTAATAAATCATTGAA
>NC_084612.1:6849616-6887116 GCF_033978795.1 Nerophis ophidion
GAAATGTATTTTGCAAGTTCTGATTTTATTGTCAATAATTAGCTTGTGACATTTCAATTTTTTAAATTGTCTTGGTTCATAATTGAAATGTTTTTTTTATTATTAGTATTGTTTTTCAGTTACTACATTAAAGCTTGAGGTGAACTATGACACTCATCTATTTGTTTTAACAATATTTTTGTTGTGACATTTTTAATTCATGTTTTGCTTTTGCTTTTTCAAGTTTTGATTGTATTATTACTTTCTTTGGTCACTGTGTCAGAGCAAATTATGAATTTAAGATGGTCTCCCATTTTTTTCAAGTTATCTAAATAAATAAAAAAGTTAATTAATTTTAGACTTACACTTTGACAAACTTTATTAATCCACAAGGGAAATTGTTCCACAGTGTAGCTCAGTTACAAAGAATGGAAGGGGTAAGGATGGAAAGGATAATGCAGGTATAAAGTAGACTAAAAATGTAGCATAGTAGCAATATAAAATAACATGTACAGTATGTAATTTTCATGTGATGTCCAGGGTGTACCCCGCCTTCCGCCCGATTGTAGCTGAGATAGGCGCCAGCGCCCCCCGCGACCCCAAAAGGGAATAAGCGGTAGAAAATGGATGGATGGATAGATTTTTTGTATTTTAATTTTGTTTTTTGTTTTTTTTTACAAAGTTTACCATTTCAAAATGATCCTACTTACAGTAAGTACAATTTTACATGTATCCATCCATCCATCCATCCATTTTCTACCGCTGAAATGTTATTTAAAGTATTTGAATGTGAGTGTGAATGTTGTCTGTCTATCTGTGTTGGCCCTGCGATGAGCTGGGGACTTGTCCAGGGTGTACCCCGCCTTCCGCCCGATTGTAGCTGAGATAGGCGCCAGCGCCCCCCGCGACCCCAAAAGGGAATAAGCGGTAGAAAATGGATGGATGGATGGATTTAGTTTTCAGTATTTTTTAGGTTTTCTTTTTACCCTTTTTTTATTGTATTAATGTTGTTTAGGTTACTGCGTTGTTCCAGCCGAAGGCGAACCCTGATACTCTGCCGTGTTTTTAACATTATATTTTCTTAATTCATACTTTTATTTTTTATTTTTTTTATATCATTAGTCATTTTTAGGTTACTGGGTTAGAGCAAATGATGATCCGTGATAGTCTTCCATTTTCTAAAGTTATCGATATTTTAATTTTTTGTGTTTTTCTTCTTCAATTTTAGATTGTATTAATACTTTTTTAGGTTACAGCGTAAGAGAAAAAGGGGAACCATGATATGCTTTCATTTCATAAAATCATAAAAAAAGAATATTTTGCAAGTTCTGATCTTATTGTCAGTAATTAGCTTATGGCTTTTCAGTAAAAGGTGAACTGTGATGTTTACATTTTTAAAACTGTGTTGGTTCATAATTTGAAAAAATATTTTATTATTAGTAATTTCTTCGGTTACTGCATTAAAGCTTGAGGTGAACTATGACACTTTTTTTTTTTTTAACATTATTTTTGTGAAATTTTTAATTCATGTTTGCTTTTGCTTTTTCAAGTTTTGATTGTATTATTACTTTCTTTGGTCACTGTGTCAGAGCAAATTATGAATTTATGATGGTCTTCCATTTTTTTTTAGTTATCTAAATAAATAAAAAATGTTGTTTAATTTTAGACTTACACTTAGACAAACTTTATTGATCCACAAGGGAAATTGTTCCACACAGGAGCTCAGTTACCAAGGTTGGAAAGGATAATGCTGTGACGCTTGTGTGGCATTGTAATGCCGGATTGGTTCTTCCGGGGATGCGTCGAAGCGATGAACACAACAAGGTAAGTTATAAATGGATTTATTAAATAATAAAAGGCTAGGAACAAAAACACTGCTGTAAAGAGAAAACAAACCAAAAACAGAAAAACAGTTCCTCAGCATGTGAGCTGGAATCAACAAATGGCTTAGCGTAAAAGCTAGCGAGAATATACATACAAAGATGCAGGTCGAGAGTCGTCACTGTTGCGCGTGGGCAAATTAGGATCCGAGACTGAACAAAGAAAAGAGGAAAGCTTATATAGGGAGAAATCAAGGAGAACCAGGTGTGTAGAAAACGAGGAGCAGGTGAAATCAATGTGTAACCATGGTAACGGACTAAACAGGAAGTAAGTGGGTCAGAAGAGAATGAAACAAAGATGGAAAAATAAACATGTGAAGATCTGAGTCACAGATCGCAACAGTATTCCCCCCCCAAAAAGACAGATTCCAGATGTCTCAAAGAAAACAAAAACAAATAAGAAACAACTTGAACCCCCTCCCCAAAAACAGAGTCCACAAACGAAGGGAGGGCGGAGGGAGGCCACGGTGGAGGGTCGCCAAGTCGTGTGTCCCCGAATCCACCGAGGACAAGTCAAGTGGCGGCGGCGGATGGAACGCCGCTGCCGAAAAAGTTTTGGCGGGCGACCTCGAAAAGGCCACATTAGTGGCCGCATCGCAGGATGAGGTGCCCGGCGAGGCGGACGACCCGGGCACGGCCACATCCGTGGCCGACATGGAGGAGGGAGTGTCTGGCGAGGAGGATGACCTCGCAGAGGCCACGCCCGTGATCGACGTGGTGGACGACGCCTCAGCACCGAAATCCCAGCAGGCTTGGAAGCAGCAGACGAGGGTGCGGGGACTGCAGCCAAAGCAGGCCCGAGTGCAGCTGGCGAGGATGATGCGGGTGCTGCAGCTGGCGAGGATGATGCGGGTGCTGCAGCCGCAGGAGTCGTCGGAGGCGGCCTGGGAGCCGCAGGAGTCGTCGGAGGCGGCCTGGGAGCCGCAGGAGTCGTCGGAGGCGGCCTGGGAGCCGCAGGAGTCGTCGGAGGCGGCCTGGGAGCCGCAGGAGTCGTCGGAGGCGGCCTGGGAGCCGCAGGAGTCGTGACTGGTGTGAGCTCCAGCCTCATCGTCGGCGCCGGTGTGGGCTCCAGCTTCTTCGTCGGCAGTGCTTGGCGGCGTGGAGCTGGTACCGGCGCTTGTCGAGGAGCTGGCACTGGAGTGGGCTCCAGCCCTGTCGACATAGGTGAAGGTTCCAGCCCCGTCGTCGACGCTGGTGTGGGCTCCAGCCCCGTCGTCGACGCTGGTGTGGGCTCCAGCCCCGTCGTCGGCGGTGCTTGGCGGCGCGGAGCTGGTACCGGCGCTTGGCGGCGTGGAGCTGGTACCGGCGCTTGGCGGCGTGGAGCTGGTACTGGAGTAGGCTCCAGCTCTGGAGCTGGTACTGGAGTGGGCTCCAGGCTAAAGTCTGTAACTGGTATGAGAACCAGTTCTGGGTCGGAGGCTGGTGTGAGAACCAGGTGGGAGTCTAGTGCTGGCTTGAGAACCAGGCTAGACACATTTTCTGGTGTGAAAACCAGGCGAGAGTCTAATTCTGGCTTGAAAACCAGGCGAGAGTCATGTGCTGGTGTGAGAACCAGACTGGGAGCAGTGCAGAACACCGGTGGTGGAGGACGTGCTGGAGCTAATGACCTCGCGAGTCCGAACACCGGTGGAGGAGGTCTACAAGGCCGTTGAGACTTGGCCGGGGGAAAAACAGGTGGAGGAGGTCTACAAGGCCGTTGAGATTTGGCCGGGGGAAAATCAGGTAGAGGAGGTCTACAAGGCCGTTGAGACTTGGCCAGGGGAAAAACAGGTGGAGGAGGTCTACATGGTGGCTGTGGTTTAGAGGGTAGTATCTGTGCTACCTCCGTAGCACAGCTATAGGTCATAGCCCCTTCCTCCAGACGGGGATCCCAGACCCGTTCCCTATGGTCAGGGACTGACCTTAAGGGAGGGTGGTGGGAGGCTTGGAGGCGGGCCGACTCCTCCCCTTTAATTTGTCCAGAATTTCCTTTAGAAAAGGGAGGAAACACCTTGGACTTGGCCGGAGAATGAGGTTTTAAAGGAGGTGTAGGAGAAAAACTAGGTGACTGAGGTTGACTAGAATAATAAGAAAAAATATCCTGATAATTCTGTATCTTGTCATGAATGTTATTGATATTCGAAAAAGGTTGAGAATGAGAATTACTGTCCACAATATAAAAATCTTCAGAAAAAATGTCAACGACAGGGGGCGGTGTTGCGTCACCGGTGGGCGTTCCCCAAATGTCGTCATCACTAATGTCTGAAAAAGTGTCATGGCGGCTGAAGGAATTATTTGAAAAAAAACAAGCAGGATTACCGGTAATGACGGGTGAATCCTGGACGGGGTGAAACTTGCTGTGTCCATGGGGAGGAATAAGTGGTGCTGGAACATTACTGCCGTGCGGGGGGCCTCTCCACTGGACCCCCCGCCTCTTCGGGGCAGCGCGAACGGCTTCGGAGGGGACTTCAGGCCCACAGTCAAGTCTTTCCTGCTCCCAAGCCACGAGCTCCAACCACAAACCCAAGTCGAAGGGTTCCTCCCGTGGTTTCGACGCGGAAAAACATTTTGATGCTCGGATCCTACTGTGACGCTTGTGTGGCATTGTAATGCCGGATTGGTTCTTCCGGGGATGCGTCGAAGCGATGAACACAACAAGGTAAGTTATAAATGGATTTATTAAATAATAAAAGGCTAGGAACAAAAACACTGCTGTAAAGAGAAAACAAACCAAAAACAGAAAAACAGTTCCTCAGCATGTGAGCTGGAATCAACAAATGGCTTAGCGTAAAAGCTAGCGAGAATATACATACAAAGATGCAGGTCGAGAGTCGTCACTGTTGCGCGTGGGCAAATTAGGATCCGAGACTGAACAAAGAAAAGAGGAAAGCTTATATAGGGAGAAATCAAGGAGAACCAGGTGTGTAGAAAACGAGGAGCAGGTGAAATCAATGTGTAACCATGGTAACGGACTAAACAGGAAGTAAGTGGGTCAGAAGAGAATGAAACAAAGATGGAAAAATAAACATGTGAAGATCTGAGTCACAGATCGCAACAAATGCAGGAATAAAGTAGACTAAAACTGTAGCATAGTAGCAATATAAAATAACATTTATGTAATATTTACTTCTCAGTATATTTTGATTTTTCTTTTTAAATTTTTTTTATTGTATTAATGTTGTTTAGGTTACTGTGTTGTTACAGCAGAAGGTGACCTATGATATGCTTTCGTTTTTGTATTTTGCTTATGTTTTTCATTTTTGATTGGTAATTTCTTTACAGTAGAAGTGGAATTATGATAATCTTATATATTTAAAGATTTCTATTTTAATATTTTTGTTAGTTCCTATTTTTATTTAGATTTTTTTCAATTGTAATTTCTTAGGTTACTGCATTTCAGCAGACTGTGACTCATGACACTATTCTTTTTTTTTTTTTAATTAACTATATTTTGAAATTTTGGTTGGTTTTATATTTTTTGTTTTTATATTTAATTTTTGATTTAATTAACTTTTTTTGGTAAAACGTTTTTAATTATCTGTATTTCAAAAATATTTTTAGTTCATCTTTAAAAAAAAAAAAAAGTGGTTATTAATAATTTGTTAGGGTGCAGCATTACAGCAATACTCTTTCATTAACTTTATTTTGAAATTTTTGTTGGTTTTATAATTTTTGTTTTTCTTTGTAATTTTTCAATGGTAATCAATCAATCAGCGTTTATTTATATAGCCCTAAATCACAATTGTCTCAGAGGGCTGCACACGCCACACAACGACATCCTTGGTTCAGAGTCCACATACGGGCAAGGAAAAACTCACAATCCAGTGGGATGTCAATGTGAATGACTGTGAGAAACCTTGGAGAGGACCCCAGGGGAGACCGGATGCATTTGATTTAATTACCCTTTTTTTTGGTGAACGTTTTTAATTATCTGTGTTCTAACATTTTTGTAAGTTCATATATATATTCTGCATTACAGCAGAATGTGACTCATGATACAATTTTTTTTTTTTTTAAATTAACTTTATTTTGAAATTTTGGTTGGTTTTATATGTTTTGTTTTTATATTAAATTTTTTATTTAATTAACTTTTTTTGGTAAAAAGTTTTTGATTATCTGTATTTCAATTTTTTTTTAGTTCATCTTTAAAAAAAAAAAGAAGTGGTTATTAATAATTTGTTAGGGTGCAACATTACAGCAATACTCTTTCATTATTATTTTTTAAATTATCAATATTTTGACATTTTGTTGGTTCATAGTTTAGTTTTTCCTTTTCAATTTTAGATTTAATGAGTAGTGATTTCTTAGGTAACTGCGTATATTTTTACAAGTTTCAACATGAATTGATTAGTTTGATTTTCAACATTTATCTCAAAGGCACAGCAGAACATATTTCTGATTGGGATTATGAATAAACCGGAGCCAGAATGCAGATTTCCGCTTCTGCTCGGAATGCTGGATTAGTGTGTCTGCTGTCACTGACCCACTTTCTGCTTTCATGACGAGTGGATCAGCCCACTGATATCATTTTTCTGTACAAAGATATGTCGCCTGTTTAATTTTAATAATCCATATTCATATTTTCTGTTATGTTTTTGTATGCACAACTGGAAGACACATTCAAACAAAGTAGGATGCACAATGTCATTATTAGTCTTATTATAGAATTACCATGACTTTATATTGTTATTACTAGGGTCACGTGACTACGGTGCGTTCAAGTCCCTGCGGTGTGTACAGTACATATGAGTATTTTATATTTATTTAACCTTTGCTGTAAGAAATAATGGAAATAGAAATGATCCATAAAAACAGTAAAGCCCTACAGTAACATACAGTATGTTTTACGAGCATTTGCAGCAGGTTGTTCATACAGCCGAGTGAATGCTCCTGTCATATAAAGAATCTTTACCGATTGTTTTTTTAAAAAGAGCAAATAACTCGTAATATATGTGCAGTAGTTAGGGAGCCTTCAAAACAGAAGAGGGATCTTGTCACACACAGTAGAGGATCTTTGACTAACGTGTTTGTGTTATGTCCTAAACACAGCAAAGCACTCCTGCCAAATAGCCTATCTTTGTTGGAGTGTTTTTTTTTTTATTCACAGTAGATCGCTAAAAACAGTCCTGTTTAATTTAAAGATTTTTGTGTAGCGCTTTTGCAATAGGATGATAAAAACCACAGAGTACTCTTGTAACATAAAGGATCTTAATGAGAATAAAACAGCAGAGCAATCCCGTCATATAGAGGATCTTTGATTAATATTTTTGCAGCAGGTAGTTGAAAACAGCAGATACCTATTTTTAAGGCAGTCCTTAAATACAGCACAGCCTCTGTGTAATATAGAGGATCTTTGAAGGTTTTTGCATTAAAAGAGTCAAACGCTCCTGTTATATAGAACATCTTTGACAAGCGTTTTTGCAATAGGTCCATGAAACAGTAGATAATTCCTCTTATGTAGAAGATCTTTGTTTGGAGTTTTTGCTATTGGTCGCCAAAAAAAGCGAAACACTTTTGTAATACAGAAGATCTTTGTTCAGTATTTTTGCGATTGGTTCCCAAAAGCAGCAAAGAGCTGCTGTTATATAGAGGATCTTTGATTAGTATTTTTGCAGTAGTTTTAAAATATCAGCCGAGTTCTTAAAAACTGTCACAAATGATTTTTGACAGATGTTAGATCCTTAACGTTTGTTCTTGCCATATAGAGGATCTTTGACGTTTTTGCAGTAGGGCAATAATAACAGCAGATCACTCTTGCAATATACTATAGAAGATCTTTGATGAGCTTTTTGAAGGATGTTCTTAAAAACCGCCGAGCAGCCCTGTTGTACAGATGAACTCTGGTGTTTTTGCCGTCGGTCCTCAAAAACAGTTAAATTTTTTTTTGTATAAATAAAGGATCTTTGATTAGCGTTTTTGCACCAGGTTCCTAAAGCAGCAAAACACTCCTGTCATACAGAGGATATTTGATTAGTGTTTTGCACCAAGTTCCTAAAACAGCAAAGCACTCCTGTCATTCAGAGGATCTTTGATTGTTTTTGCACCAGGTTCCTAAAATAGCAAAGCACTCCTGGCTTATAGAGGATCTGTGATTAGTGTTTTTGCCCCTGGTTTCTAAAACAGCAAAGCACTCTTGTCGTAACGAGGATCTTTGATTAGTGTTTTTGCACCAGGTTCCTAAAACAGCAAAGCACTGTTGGTGCAAAAAAACTACTCAAAGATCCTCTATACAACAAATTCCTTAAACAGCAAAGCAATCCTGTCATATAGAGGAGCTTTGATTTGTGTTTTCGCAACGGATTCCTAAAACAACAAAGCATTCCTGTCGTAAACAAGATCTTTGAATAGTCTTTTTGTACAAGGTTTCTATAACAGCAAAGCACTCCTGTCGCATAGAGGATCTTTGATTAGTGTTTTTGCACCAGGTTCCTAAAACAGCAAAGCACTCTTGGTGCAAAAACACTATTCAAAGATCCTCTATACAACAAATTCCTTAAAACAGCAAAGCAATCCTGTCCTATAGAGGATCTTTGATTCATGTTTTCGCACTGGGGTCCTAAAACTACAAAGCATTCCTGTCGTAGACAAGATCTTTGACTAGTCTTTTTGTACAAGGTTTCTATAACAGTAAAGCACTCCTGTCATTTAGAGGATCTTTGATTGTTTTTGCAACAGGTTCCTAACACAGCAAAGCACTCTTGGTGCAAAAAACACTATTCAACGATCCTCTATACAACAAGTTTCTAAAACAGCAAAGCACTTCTGTTTTATAGAGGATCTTTGAATAGTGATTTTGTACCAGATTCCTATAACAGCACAGCACTCCTGTCGTATAGATGATCTTTGAATAGTGATTTTGTACCAGATTCCTATAACAGCACAGCACTCCTGTCGTATAGAGGATCTTTGATTCGTGTTTTTCCACCAGGTTCCTAAAACAGCAAAGCACTCTTGGTGCAAAAACACTATTCAAAGATCCTCTATACAACAAATTCCTTAAACAGCAAAGCAATCCTGTCATTTAGAGGATCTTTGATTCGTGTTTTCGCACCGGGTTCCCAAACAACAAAGCATTCCTGTCGTATACAAGATCTTTGAATAGTCTTTTTGTACAAGGTTTCTATAACAACAAAGCACTCCTGTCACATAGAGGATCTTTGATTAGTGTTTTTGCACCAGGTTCCTAAAACAGCAAAGCACTCTTGGTGCAAAAACACTATTCAAAGATCCTCTATACATCAAATTCCTTAAAACAGGAAAGCAATCCTGTCATATAGAGGATCTTTGATTCGTGTTTTCGCACTGGGGTCCTAAAACTACAAAGCATTCCTGTCGTAGACAAGATCTTTGACTAGTCTTTTTGTACAAGGTTTCTATAACAGTAAAGCACTCCTGTCATATAGAGGATCTTTGATTGTTTTTGCAGCTGGTTCCTAACACAGCAAAGCACTCTTGGTGCTAAAAACACTATTCAACGATCCTCTATACAAGTTTCTAAAACAGCAAAGCACTTCTGTTTTATAGAGGACCTTTGAATAGTGATTTTGTACCAGATTGCTATAACAGCACAGCACTCCTGTCGTATAGCGGATCTTTGATTTGTGTTTTTCCACCAGGTTCCTAAAACAGCAAAGCACTCTTGGTGCAAAAACACTATTCAAAGATCCTGGATACAACAAATTCCTTAAACAGCAAAGCAATCCTGTCATTTAGAGGATCTTTGATTCGTGTTTTCGCACCGGGTTCCCAAAACAACAAAGCATTCCTGTCGTATACAAGATCTTTGACTAGTCTTTTTGTACAAAGTTTCTATAACAGCAAAGCACTCCTGTCATATAGAGGATCTTTGATTGTTTTTGTAGCAGGTTCCTAACACAGCAAAGCACTCTTGGTGCAAAAAACACTATTCAAAGATCCTCTATACAACAAGTTCCTAAAACAGCAAAGCACTTCTGTTTTACAGAGGATCTTTGAATAGTGATTTTGTACCAGATTCCTATAACAGCACAGCACTCCTGTTGTATAAAGGATCTTTGATTCGTGTTTTTGCACCAGGTTCCTAAAACAGCAACGCACTCTTGGTGCAAAAACACTATTCAAAGATCCTCTATACAACAAATTCCTTAAAACAGCAAAGTAATCCTGTCATTTAGAGGATCTTTGATTCGTGTTTTCGTACCGGGTTCCCAAAACAACAAAGCATTCCTGTCGTATACAAGATCTTTGACTAGTCTTTTTGTACAAAGTTTCTATAACAGCGAAGCACTCCTGTCATATAGAGGATCTTTGATTGTTTTTGCAGCAGGTTCCTAACACAGCAAAGCACTCTTGGTGCAAAAAACACTATTCAAAGATCCTCTATACAACAAGTTCCTAAAACAGCAAAGCACTTCTGTTTTATAGAGGATCTTTGAATAGTGATTTTGTACCAGATTCCTAAAACAGCAAAACATTCCTGTCGTATACAAGATCTTTGAATAGTCTTTTTGTACCAGGTTTCTATAACAGCGAAGCACTCCTGTCATATAGAGGATCTTTGATTGTTTTTGCAGCAGGTTCCTAACACAGCAAAGCACTCATGGTACAAAAAACACTATTCAAAGATCCTCTATACAACAAATTCCTAAAACAGCAAAGCACTTCAGTTTTATAGAGGATCTTTGAATAGTGATTTTGTACCAGATTCCTAAAACAGCAAAATATTCCTGTCGTATACAAGATCTTTGAATAGTCTTTTTGTACCAGGTTTCTATAACAGCACAGTACTCCTGTCGTATAGAGGATCTTTGATTTGTGTTTTTCCACCAGGTTCCTAAAACAGCAAAGCACTCTTGGTGCAAAAACACTATTCAAAGATCCTCTATACAGCAAATTCCTTAAACAGCAAAGCAATCCTGTCATTTAGAGGATCTTTGATTCGTGTTTTCGCACCGGGTTCCCAAAACAACAAAGCATTCCTGTCGTATACAAGATCTTTGAATAGTCTTTTTGTACGAAGTTTCTATAACAGCAAAGCACTCCTGTCCTATAGAGGATCTTTGATTGTTTTTGCAGCAGGTTTCTAACACAGCAAAGCACTCTTGGTGCAAAAGACACTATTCAAAGATCCTCTATACAACACGTTCCTAAAACAGCAAAGCACTTTTTTTTTACAGAGGATCTTTGAATAGTGATTTTGTACCAGATTCCTAAAACAGCAAAGCATTCCTGTCGTATACAAGATCTTTGAATAGTCTTTTTGTACCAGGTTTCTATAACAGCGAAGCACTCCTGTCATATAGAGGATCTTTGATTGTTTTTGCAGCTGGTTCCTAACACAGCAAAGCACTCTTGGTGCTAAAAACACTATTCAAAGATCCTCTATACAAGTTTCTAAAACAGCAAAGCACTTCTGTTTTATAGAGGACCTTTGAATAGTGATTTTGTACCAGATTGCTATAACAGCACAGCACTCCTGTCGTATAGCGGATCTTTGATTTGTGTTTTTCCACCAGGTTCCTAAAACAGCAAAGCACTCTTGGTGCAAAAACACTATTCAAAGATCCTGGATACAACAAATTCCTTAAACAGCAAAGTAATCCTGTCATTTAGAGGATCTTTGATTCGTGTTTTCGCACCGGGTTCCCAAAACAACAAAGCATTCCTGTCGTATACAAGATCTTTGACTAGTCTTTTTGTACAAAGTTTCTATAACAGCAAAGCACTCCTGTCATATAGAGGATCTTTGAATGTTTTTGTAGCAGGTTCCTAACACAGCAAAGCACTCTTGGTGCAAAAAACACTATTCAAAGATCCTCTATACAACAAGTTCCTAAAACAGCAAAGCACTTCTGTTTTACAGAGGATCTTTGAATAGTGATTTTGTACCAGATTCCTATAACAGCACAGCACTCCTGTTGTATAAAGGATCTTTGATTCGTGTTTTTGCACCAGGTTCCTAAAACAGCAACGCACTCTTGGTGCAAAAACACTATTCAAAGATCCTCTATACAACAAATTCCTTAAAACAGCAAAGTAATCCTGTCATTTAGAGGATCTTTGATTCGTGTTTTCGTACCGGGTTCCCAAAACAACAAAGCATTCCTGTCGTATACAAGATCTTTGACTAGTCTTTTTGTACAAAGTTTCTATAACAGCGAAGCACTCCTGTCATATAGAGGATCTTTGATTGTTTTTGCAGCAGGTTCCTAACACAGCAAAGCACTCTTGGTGCAAAAAACACTATTCAAAGATCCTCTATACAACAAGTTCCTAAAACAGCAAAGCACTTCTGTTTTATAGAGGATCTTTGAATAGTGATTTTGTACCAGATTCCTAAAACAGCAAAACATTCCTGTCGTATACAAGATCTTTGAATAGTCTTTTTGTACCAGGTTTCTATAACAGCGAAGCACTCCTGTCATATAGAGGATCTTTGATTGTTTTTGCAGCAGGTTCCTAACACAGCAAAGCACTCATGGTACAAAAAACACTATTCAAAGATCCTCTATACAACAAATTCCTAAAACAGCAAAGCACTTCAGTTTTATAGAGGATCTTTGAATAGTGATTTTGTACCAGATTCCTAAAACAGCAAAATATTCCTGTCGTATACAAGATCTTTGAATAGTCTTTTTGTACCAGGTTTCTATAACAGCACAGTACTCCTGTCGTATAGAGGATCTTTGATTTGTGTTTTTCCACCAGGTTCCTAAAACAGCAAAGCACTCTTGGTGCAAAAACACTATTCAAAGATCCTCTATACAGCAAATTCCTTAAACAGCAAAGCAATCCTGTCATTTAGAGGATCTTTGATTCGTGTTTTCGCACCGGGTTCCCAAAACAACAAAGCATTCCTGTCGTATACAAGATCTTTGAATAGTCTTTTTGTACGAAGTTTCTATAACAGCAAAGCACTCCTGTCCTATAGAGGATCTTTGATTGTTTTTGCAGCAGGTTTCTAACACAGCAAAGCACTCTTGGTGCAAAAGACACTATTCAAAGATCCTCTATACAACACGTTCCTAAAACAGCAAAGCACTTTTTTTTTACAGAGGATCTTTGAATAGTGATTTTGTACCAGATTCCTAAAACAGCAAAGCATTCCTGTCGTATACAAGATCTTTGAATAGTCTTTTTGTACCAGGTTTCTATAACAGCGAAGCACTCCTGTCATATAGAGGATCTTTGATTGTTTTTGCAGCAGGTTCCTAACACAGCAAAGCACTCATGGTGCAAAAAACACTATTCAAAGATCCTCTATACAACAAATTCCTAAAACAGCAAAGCACTTCAGTTTTATAGAGGATCTTTGAATAGTGATTTTGTACCAGATTCCTAAAACAGCAAAGCATTCCTGTCGTATACAAGATCTTTGAATAGTCTTTTTGTACCAGGTTTCTATAACAGCACAGTACTCCTGTCGTATAGAGGATCTTTGATTTGTGTTTTTCCACCGGGTTCCTAAAACAGCAAAGCACTCTTGGTGCAAAAACACTATTCAAAGATCCTCTATACAGCAAATTCCTTAAACAGCAAAGCAATCCTGTCATTTAGAGGATCTTTGATTCGTGTTTTCGCGCCGGGTTCCCAAAACAACAAAGCATTCCTGTCGTATACAAGATCTTTGAATAGTCTTTTTGTACGAAGTTTCTATAACAGCAAAGCACTCCTGTCATATAGAGGATCTTTGATTGTTTTTGCAGCAGGTTTCTAACACAGCAAAGCACTCTTGGTGCAAAAGACACTATTCAAAGATCCTCTATACAACACGTTCCTAAAACAGCAAAGCACTTTTTTTTTAATAGAGGATCTTTGAATAGTGATTTTGTACCAGATTCCTAAAACAGCAAAGCATTCCTGTCGTATACAAGATCTTTGAATAGTCTTTTTGTACCAGGTTTCTATAACAGCACAGTACTCCTGTCGTATAGAGGATCTTTGATTTGTGTTTTTCCACCAGGTTCCTAAAACAGCAAAGCATTCTTGGTGCAAAAACACTATTCAAAGATCCTCTATACAGCAAATTCCTTAAACAGCAAAGCAATCCTGTCATTTAGAGGATCTTTGATTCGTGTTTTTGCACCGGGTTCCCAAAACAACAAAGCATTCCTGTCGTATACAAGATCTTTGAATAGTCTTTTTGTACAAAGTTTCTATAACAGCAAAGCACTCCTGTCATATAGAGGATCTTTGATTGTTTTTTGCAGCAGGTTCCTAACACAGCAAAGCACTCTTGGTGCAAAAAACAATATTCAAAGATCCTCTATACAACAAGTTCCTAAAACAGCAAAGCACTTCTGTTTTATAGAGGATCTTTGAATAGTGATTTTGTACCAGATTCCTAAAACAGCAAAATATTCCTGTCGTATACAAGATCTTTGAATAGTCTTTTTGTACCAGGTTTCTATAACAGCACAGTACTCCTGTCGTATAGAGGATCTTTGATTTGTGTTTTTCCACCAGGTTCCTAAAACAGCAAAGCACTCTTGGTGCAAAAACACTATTCAAAGATCCTCTATACAGCAAATTCCTTAAACAGCAAAGCAATCCTGTCATTTAGAGGATCTTTGATTCGTGTTTTCGCACCGGGTTCCCAAAACAACAAAGCATTCCTGTCGTATACAAGATCTTTGAATAGTCTTTTTGTACGAAGTTTCTATAACAGCAAAGCACTCCTGTCATATAGAGGATCTTTGATTGTTTTTGCAGCAGGTTTCTAACACAGCAAAGCACTCTTGGTGCAAAAGACACTATTCAAAGATCCTCTATACAACAAGTTCCTAAAACAGCAAAGCACTTCTGTTTTACAGAGGATCTTTGAATAGTGATTTTGTACCAGATTCCTATAACAGCACAGCACTCCTGTTGTATAAAGGATCTTTGATTCGTGTTTTTGCACCAGGTTCCTAAAACAGCAAAGCACTCTTGGTGCAAAAACACTATTCAAAGATCCTCTATACAACAAATTCCTTAAAACAGCAAAGCGATCCTGTCATTTAGAGGATCTTTGATTCGTGTTTTCGCACCGGGTTCCCAAAACAACAAAGCATTCCTGTCGTATACAAGATCTTTGACTAGTCTTTTTGTACAAAGTTCCTATAACAGCAAAGCACTCCTGTCATATAGAGGATCTTTGATTGTTTTTTGCAGCAGGTTCCTAACACAGCAAAGCACTCTTGGTGCAAAAGACACTATTCAAAGATCCTCTATACAACACGTTCCTAAAACAGCAAAGCACTTTTTTTTTTATAGAGGATCTTTGAATAGTGATTTTGTACCAGATTCCTAAAACAGCAAAGCATTCCTGTCGTATACAAGATCTTTGAATAGTCTTTCTGTACCAGGTTTCTATAACAGCGAAGCACTCCTGCCGTATAGAAGATCTCCGAATCGTTATTTTGTACCAGGTTCCTCACACAGCAAAGCACTCCTGCCGTATAGAAGATCTTCCAATTGTTTTTTTTGTACCAGGTTTCTATAACAGCAAAGCCCTCCTGTCGTATAGAAGATCTTCGAATCGTTATTTTGTACCAGGTTTCTTTAACAGCAAAGCACGCCTGTCGTATAGAGGATCTTTGACAAATGTTTTGTAAAAGTCTTCTGCTTTCTTTCCTGCAGTATCCTTTACGCCGACATCGTCGGCTTCACGCGACTGGCCAGCGACTGTTCTCCCAAAGAGTTGGTCATCATGCTCAACGAGTTGTTTGGAAGGTTTGACCAGATCGCAAAGGTGCGTACGAAGTCGATCAATAATATTCGCACGCCGGCTGGCACGTGACGGCTGATGTCGGCGTCTCGCTGCTTTGGCAGGAGAACGAGTGCATGAGGATCAAGATCCTGGGCGACTGCTACTACTGTGTGTCGGGGCTGCCCGTGTCTCTGCCCAAACACGCCAAGAACTGTGTCAAGATGGGCCTGGACATGTGTGAAGCTATCAAGTGAGTGTTTCCGGGGGGGCCTGGTGGGCGCGTCCAACTGAACGCCGTGCGTCCCTGGCAGGCAGGTGCGGGAGGCCACGGGCGTGGACATCAACATGAGGGTCGGCGTGCACTCGGGCAACGTGCTGTGTGGCGTGATCGGGCTGCGGAAGTGGCAGTTTGACGTCTGGTCACATGACGTGACTCTGGCCAATCACATGGAGTCCGGAGGTCGTCCGGGGTAAGCCATGCTTTTTTTTTTTTTTATTAACATTTTTTTGCAACCGGAAAAATGTCCGCTCTTTATCATGGTTTTAACGCCTGAGGTGGTAGTGTTTTTTTTTTTTTCCAGAATATCCTTAAAAACACCAGTGTTTCTCTAATGTACAATAGATGATCTTTGATTAGTGTTTTTGCAGAAAATTCACAAAATGAAAGAGTGATCCTGTCACATAGAAGTCGATAATGAAAATAACAGTAATTTTTTCTGTTGATCTCAAATAGAAGATCTTTGATGATAATATTATTGCAGAAAAGTTTCAAAAACAGAGCAGTGTTCCTCTCAAGTAGAGGATATTTTCGCAGTGTTTTTTTATTTTTATTTTTTTTACAATATCCCTAAAAACAGCACTGTTCCTTTCATATAGAGCAGCGGTCCCCAACCTTTTTGTAGCTGTGGACCGGAATTTTTTTTAATTGTTGTTTTTTTTTTGTTTTTTTGTTTTTTTTGTCATGAAAATGGGAGTTTTTTTGGGTTGCTGCACTAATTGTAAGTGTATCTTGTGTTTTTGCAACCACTGATATAGAGGATCATTGAATATTTTTTATGTTACAAAGTATCATTAAAACAGCATTGTTCTTCTTAAATAGAGGATCTTTGACATATATATATATTTTTTGCAGAAGATCCTTAAAATGTTTGTTCTTGTTGTATAGAGGATCTTTGACTAGTGTTTTTTCTTTTCTGGAAAATGCTCAAAACACAACTCTTAATCTCAAATAGAAGATCTTTGACAGTAATATTATTGCAGAAAAGTTTTAAATACAGAGCAGTGTTCCTCTCAAATAGAGGATATTTTCGCAGTGTTTTTTTATTTATTTTTTACAATATCCCTAAAAACAGCACTGTTCCTTTCATATAGAAGATCATTGACTATTTTTTATGTTACAAAGTATCATTAAAACAGCATTGTTCTTCTTAAATAGAGGATCTTTGACTATTTTTTTTTTTGCAGAAGATCCTTAAAATGTTTGTTCTTGTCATATAGAGGATCTTTGACTAGTGTTTTTTCTTTTCTGGAATATGCTCAAAACACTACTGTTAATCTCAAATAGAAGACCTTTGACCATAACATTATTGCAGAAAATTCCTAAAAACAGAGCAGTGTTCCTCTCAAATAGAGGATCTTTTAGCAGTGTTTTTTGTACAATATCCCTAAAAACAGCACTGTTCCTTTCATATAGAGGATCATTGACTATTTTTTCTGTTACAAAATATCATTAAAACAGCATTGTTCCTCTCAACTAAAGGATCTTTGACTAGTTGTTTTTTTCTTGCAAAAATATATTTAATACAGCAGTGTTCCTCTCATATAGAGGATCTTTGACTCATGTATTTGCATCAGAGTGACATAGATTATTTTTCGTAGGAGGCCCATGTCCTAAAAAATTCTTCTGTGGCCCGCAACCACTGATATAGAGGATCATTGAATATTTTTTATGTTACAAAGTATAATTAAAACAGCATTATTCTTCTTAAATAGAGGATCTTTGACCATTTTTCTTTTTGCATGATATCCTTAATATGATTGTGCTTGTCATATAGAGGATCTTTGACTTGTGTTTTTTCTTTTCTGGAATATGCTCAAAACACTACTGTCAATCTCAAATAGAAGATCTTTGACAGTAATAATATTGCAGAAAAGTTTCAAAAACAGAGCAGTGTTCCTCTCAAATAGAGGATATTTTCGCAGTGTTTTTTTGTTTATTCTTTTTACAATATCCCTAAAAACAGCACTGTTCCTTTCATATAGAGCAGTGGTCCCCAACATTTTTGTAGCTGCGGACCGGTCAACACGTGATCATTTGTCCCGCGGGGGGGGGATTTTTTTTATTGTTGGTTTTTTTTTGTTTTTTTTTGTCATGAAAATGGGAGTTTTTTTGGGTTGCTGCACTAATTGTAAGTGTATCTTGTGTTTTTTATGTTGATTTAATAAAAAATAAAATTTAAAAAATTTATAAAAAATTCTTCTGCGACCCGCAACCACTGATATAGAGGATCATTTAATATTTTTTATGTTACAAAGTATCATTAAAACAGCATTGTTCTTCTTAAAAAGACGATCTTTGACAATTTCTTTTTTTTTTTTGCAGAAGATCCTTAAAATGTTCGTTCTTGTTGTATAGAGGATCTTTGACTAGTGTTTTTTCTTTTCTGGAAAATGCTCAAAACACTACTGTTAATCTCAAATAGAAGATCTTTGACAGTAATATTATTGCAGAAAAGTTTTAAAAACAGAGCAGTGTTCCTCTCAAATAGAGGATATTTTCGCAGTGTTTTTTTTTTTTGTTTTTTTTTTTACAATATCCCTAAAAACAGCACTGTTCCTTTCATATAGAAGATCATTGACTATTTTTTATGCTACAAAGTATCATTAAAACAGCATTGTTCTTAAATAGAGGATCTTTGACAATTTTTTTGCAGAAGATCCTTAAAATGTTTGTTCTTGTCATATAGAGGATCTCTGACTAGTGTTTTTTTCTTTTCTGGAATATGCTCAAAACACTACTGTTAATCTCAAATAGAAAATCTTTGACAATAATATTATTGCAGAAAATTCCTAAAAACGGAGCAGTGTTCCTCTCAAATTAAGGATATTTCAGCACGGTTTTAAATTTTTTAAATTTTTTAAATTTTTTTACAATATCCCTAAAAACAACACTCTTACTTTCATACAAATGTCAACACGTCAGTTTAGTAATTCCTGAAGATCCTCAGCAACAATGTAGTAAATGTATTTTTATTTTAGTACTCTCTCTCTCTCAGACGTGTCCACATCACGGAGGCCACTCTGAAGCACCTGAACAAAGCCTACGAAGTGGAGGAGGGCAACGGGCACCTGAGGGACAACTACTTGAAGGAGCTGAATGTCAGGACGTACCTCGTCATCGACCCGCGGGTGAGTCTGCAGCCTGAACCCGAGGCTCTCCAAAGGGATTTAAGAGCTTATACATGACGCCATGAAGGAGGATGGAGGTACTCGGGCTAGTACAAGGTCAGAACTTTTACTAACGATCCGTCTCAGTCAAAGGATCCCACGCAGAGTGGCCCCAGGGTTCCAAGGCCTCGAGTGAACGACGGTCTGAAGATGCGGGCGTCGGTTCGTATGACCCGCTACCTGGAGTCCTGGGGCGCCGTCAAACCCTTCGCCCACCTCCAGAACAGGGAGGGCTTCAGCGCCGACCCTCTGGTCAACGGCAAGGCGCTCTGTAAGGTAAGACCACATGACCTACTACTAATACTACTAAGTTAAGTTAAAGTAGCAATGATTGTCACACACACACACTAGATGTGGTGAAATTATTCTCTGCATTTGACCCATCACCCTTGATCACCCCCTGGGAGGTGAGGGGAGTAGTGAGCAGCAGCGGTGGCTGCGCTCGGGAATCATTTTTGGTGATTTAACCCCCAATTCCAACCCCTTGATGATGAGTGCCAAGCAGGGAGGTAATGGGTCCCATTTTTATAGTCTTTGGTATGACTCGGCCGGGGTTTGAACTCATGACCTACCGATCTCAGGGCGGACACTCTAACCCAGGGGTAGGGAAGCTATGGCTCGCGAGCCAGATGTGGCTCTTTTGATGACCGCATCTGGCTCCCGGATAAATCTTAGCTGACATTGCTCAATATGATAAGTAATGAATAATTCCACTTGTAATCACAGTGTTACAAATAATGTTCAAAATATAAAACATTCTCATGCATTTTTAATCCATCCATCCATTTTTACCGCAACTGTTCAAGAATTTGCGTTAATGGTGAGGAGTTATTTATTTATTCTTGGTTAGTGTGGGGCTTGCCCTCCTGGGGTTTGTCGGACCACCAAGGACCAACATGAGAGCCTGTTTCGGGGTTACACTATTGCTTTATTTTTCAATAAGTCTCTCAGTTGCTTTCCAGCAATTGTATTTTTCCCTTTTGTTTTCGCTCCCACTCTGGCTCCAGCCCCAACCCCGTCTCTCTTCCTTGCTGCTGGTTATAACAGAGCGACGGGTGATTAGATAAAAAAGGCCCAGCTGGGCCATCTACGCACCTGTCGCTGATTTCGAGGCCGGCCCTGGCGCACACAAGTTTGCTGCAGGCCAGCAGGCCACGCCCCCCTCTACAGGTAGCTCGAGAATAACAATGTTATTACAAAGAATAAGAGACCTATTATACTCTAGAAATGTTGGTCGTACTTGAAAATGCACGCGTTTAGTATAAAAAAAATTATACGGCTCTTACGGAAATACATTTTAAAATATTTGGCTTTTTGGCTGTCTCTGCCAAAAAGGTTCCCGACCCCTGCTCTAACTACTAGGCCACTGAGTAGGTACTACTACTACTACTACTACTACTACTACTACTACTATGTTGTTACTGAAGAGGATATTTGACTAGCTTTGTAAAGTAGGTCCTAAAAAACTGCTAAACACTGACATCATTAAGATATTTGACTGGCTTTTTTTTTTTAGAATAGGTTCTTAAAAAATATTTTTTCAGCAGATTCCCCAAAAACAGCACATCATACCTATCATTTAGAGCAGGGGTCGGCAACCCGCGGCTCTTTGATCACTCTGATGTGGCTCACCTGCATACTTGCCGACACCCCCATTTTTCCGGGAGGTTTCCGGATTTCAGTGCCTCCCCCAGGATAATATTCTCAGATTTTCACTCAGACAACAATATTTAGGGCGTGCCATGATGGCAATGCCTCAAACGTCCTCTCGGCCATGCTGTCTCGTCTGCTTTTATACTTTGCCATCTGAGTGCCGGCCGGTCATATCTAGTGTGCGGCTGCTGACACAACGCGCCAGCGACTGCAAGGCATAATTGTTCAACAGCCATACAGGTTACACTGAGGGTTGTAATATAAACAACTTTAACACTCTTACTAATATGCGCCACACTGTGAACCCACACCAAACAAGAATGACAAACACATTTCAGGAGAACATCCGCACTGTAAGCCAACATAAACACAAGAGAATCAATACCCAGAATCCCATGCATCCCTGACTCTTACAGGCTACATTATACACCCCAACTAGAAGCATTTAAGTCTCACCTTAAAACTCATTTGTATACTCTAGCCTTTAAATAGACTCCCTAGACCAGTTGATCTGCCGTTTCTTTTCTTAGTCTTCTATGTCCCACTCTCCCTTGTGGAGGGGGTCCGGTCCGATCCGGTGGCCATGTACTGCTTGCCTGTGTATCGGCTGGGGACATCTCTGCGCTGCTGATCCGCCTCCACTTGTGATGGTTTCCTGCTGGCTCCGCTGTGAACGAGACTCTCGCTGCTGTGTTGGATCCGCTTTGGACTGGACTCTCGCGACTGTGTTGGATCCATTGTGGATTGAACTCTCACAATATCATGTTAGACCCGCTCGACATCCATTGCTTTCCTCCTCTCCAAGGTTCTCATAGTCATCATTGTCACCGACGTCCCACTGGGTCATTATTGTCACCGATGTCCCGCTGGGTGTGAGTTTTCCTTGCCCTTATGTGGGCCTACCGAGGATGTCGTGGTGGTTTGTGCAGCCCTTTGAGACACTAGTTATTTAGGGCTATATAAGTAAACATTGATTGATTGATTGATTGAACTACCACTCCCCTTCCCCCCCCCCTCCGTGCGTCGGTTGAGGTGGGCGGGGTTTGGTGCTAGCTGGGGTGGATAATGTAGCCCGGAAGAGTTAGGGATACATGGGATTCTGGGTATTGGTTCTGTTGTGTTACAGTGCGGATGTTCTCCTGAAATGTGTTTGTCTTTCTTGTTTGGTGTGGGTTCACAGTGTGGCACATATTAATAAGAGTGTTAAAGTTGTTTATATCACAAACCTCAGTGTATGTAACTTGTATGGCTGATTAACAATTATGCCTTGCAGTCACTCATGTGTGTCTGAAGAAGCCTCGTATGACATGTGAATGGGCTGGTAAGATGTTAGTTACGGTAGTAGAGGGCGCCACACGCATTGCCATCATAGTACGCCCTTATTATTGTTGTTAGGATGCAAATAAGCAGACCTGTGAGAGAGCAGTCGCTCTGGAATACGGGAGTCTCCCGGTAAAATTGGGAAGGTTGGCAAAAGTGGTGTTGTCAAGCAGCATGCAAATAAAACTCGCGGGCTGCACTAGTACTATATTTCCATATCAAGGCGCGGGCCGTGTGTCCGAGACCCCTGGTTTATAAATATCACAGCAAAAATAAACTTTGCACACAGTGTTATTTCATTTTAAATTTCAAAAAGAGTCTTGTGGCTCCCATAGTTTTCTTTA
This sequence comes from Nerophis ophidion, assembly GCF_033978795.1. Lineage (NCBI taxonomy): Eukaryota > Metazoa > Chordata > Actinopteri > Syngnathiformes > Syngnathidae > Nerophis > Nerophis ophidion. Next base: position 6,871,888 of record NC_084612.1, read on the forward strand.
TTTTGTGAAACTGGTCAAAATTGCTCTTTGAGTGGTAAAGGTTGCCGACCCCTGGCTTAGAGGCTCTGTCGCTAGCGTTTATGTAGTTGGTCACTAAAAAGAGTAGACTGATCCTGTATAATTACTTTAATTAGGGATTGTCTATATTCTCTACATGGCAGGAGGACCCTGACTACCAGTTTTGCACCAAATTCCCCAAAATAGCGAAAACCCTCTATATGACAAGAGGGCTTTGCTGTTTTTAGGCACCTACTCCAAAAAGCTCAATCTCTTATAAGACAGGATCGCTCTACTCTTTTTTTAGTGACCAACTGCATAAGCACTAGTGAAAGATCCTCTAAATGACCAGAATGATGTGGTGTTTTTGGGAATCTGCTGAAAAAATATTTTTTAAGAACCTATTCCAAAAAAGCTTGTCAAATATTTTCTCGATAACATCAGTTTTTACTACCTACTTTTACAAAGATAGTCAAATATACCCTCTGAATTTCATAAGGGCACTCTGCTGTTTTTAAGCAGAAACGCTAGTCTAAGATCCTTTATGTCACAGGTGTGTGCTGCTATTTTTGAGCAAAAATGCTAGTGAAAGATCATCTCTGTGACATATGTGCTCTGCGGTTTTTAAAGACCCAACTGCCAACAACTCTAGTGATTCTCTATATTCTCTACATGACTAGCATTTTTGCACCAAATTCCCCCAAATTAGCGAAAACCCTCTAAGACAAGAGTGCTTTGCTATTTTTAGGCACCTACTCCAAAAAGCTAAAACTCTTTAAGACAGCATCACTCTACTCTTTGTAGTGAACAACTGCATAAACGCTAGTGACAGATCCTCTAAATGACAGGTATTATGTTTTGTTTTTGGGAATCTGCTGGAAAAAAATTAACTTATTCCAAAAAGCTTGTCAAAAATCCTCTCTATGATGTCACTGTTTTGCAGTTTTTTTATCTACTTTACAAAACTAGTCAAATAATCTCGTCTGCATTCGACAAAGGCACTCTGCTGTTTTTAGGCAGAAAGGCTAGTTTAAGATCCTTTGTCACAGTTGTGCGCTGCTGTTTTTAAGCAGAAACGCCAGTGAAAGTTCCTCTGTGCTCTGCTGTTTTTAAAGACCTAACTGCAAACAACTGTAATGAGTGATTCTCTATATTCTCTACATGACAAAAGCACACTGACTAGCATTTTGCACCAAATTCTCAAAAACAATGAAAACCCTCTCTATGACAAGAGTGCTTTGCTGTTTTTAGGCACCTACTCCAAAAAGCTCAATCTCTTATAAGACAGGATCGCTCTACTCTTTTTTTAGTGACCAACTGCATAAACACTAGTGAAAGATCCTCTAAATGACCAGAATGATGTGGTATTTTTGGGAATCTGCTGAAAAAATATATTTTTAAGAACCTATTCCAAAAAAGCTTGTCAAATATTTTCTCGATAACATCAGTTTTTACTACCTACTTTACAAAGATAGTCAAATATACCCTCTGAATTTCATAAGGGCACTCTGCTGTTTTTAAGCAGAAACGCTAGTCTAAGATCCTTTATGTCACAGGTGTGTGCTGCTATTTTTGAGCAAAAATGCTAGTGAAAGATCATCTCTGTGACATATGTGCTCTGCGGTTTTTAAAGACCCAACTGCAAACAACTCTAGTGATTCTCTATATTCTCTACATGACTAGCATTTTTGCACCAAATTCCCCCAAATTAGCGAAAACCCTCTAAGACAAGAGTGCTTTGCTATTTTTAGGCACCTACTCCAAAAAGCTAAAACTCTTTAAGACAGCATCACTCTACTCTTTTTAGTGAACAACTGCATAAACGCTAGTGACAGATCCTCTAAATGACAGGTATTAGGAGTTGTTTTTGGGAATCTGCTGGAAAAAAATTAACTTATACCAAAAAGCTTGTCAAAAATCCTCTCTATGATGTCACTGTTTTGCAGTTTTTTGTATCTACTTTACAAAACTAGTCAAATAATCTTGTCTGCATTTGACAAAGGCACTCTGCTGTTTTTAGGCAGAAAGGCTAGTTTAAGATCCTTTGTCACAGTAGTGCGCTGCTGTTTTTAAGCAGAAACGCCAGTGAAAGTTCCTCTGTGCTCTGCTGTTTTTAAAGACCTAACTGCAAACAACCGTAATGAGTGATTCTCTATATTCTCTACATGACAAAAGCACACTGACTAGCATTTTGCACCAAATTCTCAAAAACAATGAAAACCCTCTCTATGACAAGAATGCTTTGCTGTTTTTAGGCACCTACTCCAAAAAGCTCAATCTCTTATAAGACAGGATCGCTCTACTCTTTTTTAGTGACCAACTGCATAAACACTAGTGAAAGATCCTCTAAATGACCAGAATGATGTGGTGTTTTTGGGAATCTGCTGAAAAAATATTTTTTAAGAACCTATTCCAAAAAAGCTTGTCAAATATTTTCTCGATAACATCAGTTTTTACTACCTACTTTACAAAGATAGTCAAATATACCCTCTGAATTTCATAAGGGCACTCTGCTGTTTTTAAGCAGAAACGCTAGTCTAAGATCCTTTATGTCACAGGTGTGTGCTGCTATTTTTGAGCAAAAATGCTAGTGAAAGATCATCTCTGTGACATATGTGCTCTGCGGTTTTTAAAGACCCAACTGCAAACAACTCTAGTGATTCTCTATATTCTCTACATGACTAGCATTTTTGCACCAAATTCCCCCAAATTAGCGAAAACCCTCTAAGACAAGAGTGCTTTGCTATTTTTAGGCACCTACTCCAAAAAGCTAAAACTCTTTAAGACAGCATCACTCTACTCTTTTTAGTGAACAACTGCATAAACGCTAGTGACAGATCCTCTAAATGACAGGTATTATGAGTTGTTTTTGGGAATCTGCTGGAAAAAAATTAACTTATACCAAAAAGCTTGTCAAAAATCCTCTCTATGACGTCACTGTTTTGCAGTTTTTTGTATCTACTTTACAAAACTAGTCAAATAATCTCGTCTGCATTTGACAAAGGCACTCTGCTGTTTTTAGGCAGAAAGGCTAGTTTAAGATCCTTTGTCACAGTTGTGCGCTGCTGTTTTTAAGCAGAAACGCCAGTGAAAGTTCCTCTGTGCTCTGCTGTTTTTAAAGACCTAACTGCAAACAACTGTAATGAGTGATTCTCTATATTCTCTACATGACAAAAGCACACTGAGTAGCATTTTGCAACACATTCTCAAAAACAATGAAAACCCTCTATATGACAAGAGTGCTTTGCTGCTTTTAGGCACCTACTCCAAAAAGCCAAAACTCTTAAAGACAGGATCACTCTACTGTTTTTAGTGTCCAACTCCATAAATGCTAGTGAAAATCCTTTAAATGACAAGTATGATGTGCTGTTTTTGGGGAACTGCAGAAAAATTTGTTTTGAAGAACTTATTAGTCAAATATTTAGTCAAATAACCTCTCTGACGTCAGTGTTTTTCCACATTTTTAGGGACCTACTTTTCAAAGCTAGTCAAATATCCTCTTCTGTATTTGACAAGGGCAAAAACGCTAGTCTAAGATCCATTATGTCACAGGTGTGCGCTGCTGTTTTTAAGCAGAAACGCTAGTGAAAGTTTCTCTCTGTGCTCTGCTGTTTTTAAAACCTAAGTGCAATCAGCTGAAATGAGTGATTCTCTATATTCTCTTCATAACAGGAGCACCCTGACTAACGTTTTTGCACCAAATTCCCCAAAATAGCGAAAACCCTCTATGTGACAAGGTCACTCTGCTGTTTTTAGGTGGAAACACTAGTGTAAGTTCCTTTATGTGCTCTGCTGTTTTTAAAGACCTAACTGCAAAGAACTATAATTAGTGATTCTCTATATTCGCTACATGACAGGAGCACCCTGACTAGCATTTTCGCACCAAATTTTCCAAAACAGTGGAAACCCTCTATATGACAAGAGTGCTTTGCTGTTTTTAGGCACCTACCCCAAAAAGCTAAATCTCTTATAATACGGGATCACTCTACTCATTTTAGCAACCAACTGCATAAACGCTAGTCAAAGATCCTCTAAATGACAGGTATGATTTGCTGTTTTTGGGAATCTGCTGAAAACATTTATTTTTAAGAACCTATTCCGAAAAGTTAGTCTTATAACTTTTCTGACGTCAGTGTTTTTCACGTTTTTAGGTACCTACATTACAAAGCTAGTCAAATATCCACTTCTGTATTTGACAAGGGCAAACAACGCTAGTCTAAGATCCTTTGTGTCACAGGTGTGCGCTGCTGTTTTTAAGCAAAAACATTAGTTAAAGATCTTCTATGTGCTATGCTGTTTTTTTTTAGGACTTAACTGCAAACAACTGTAATGGGTGATTCTCTATATTCTCTACATGACAAGAACACCCTGACTAACATTTTTGCACCAAATTCTCAAAAACAGCAAAAACCCTCTGTATGACAAGAGTGCTGTGCTTTTTGTAGGCACCTACTCCAAAAAGGATCGTTCTACTCTTTTTAGTGACCAACTGCATGATCACTAATCAAAGATCCTCTAAATGACAAGTATGATGTGCTGTTTTTGAGAATCTGCTGAAAAAATAGTTTTTAAGAACATATTCCAAAAAGCTAGTTAAATATCCTCTCCGTGACATCAATGTTTTGCAGTTTTTTTAGGACCTACTTTAAAAAGCCAGAGTGTTCTGTTTTCTTTTGCAAAAGTGCTAGTCCAAGTTCCTCTTCATGACAGAGGCCATCTCCTGTTTTTAAAGCTCGCTCAAAGGTTTTGATTATGGTTTTTTCCCCCTCAGGACATCCCACTGCGAACAGCAATCAAGATCCCTGACAGGTATTTTTTTTTTTTTCTTTAAACTCAGTTCGCCTTATTTGACGACTACTTCTACTGTGTACTTTGTACTGGAGCAGTACTAGTGTGTACTTCTTGTGTGTGCATAAGTGATCATTTCTCACCTATTTCCCCATGAGCCTTCTGTTAAAGCAGCCGTGTTGTGTTGACTTTGTGTGTTTGTGTCGTTACTGTTGGACTTGACGGCAGCTTTGGTGAGTCTGTAGAAGAGAGGTGCACCTTGCCCACGCCCTCATTCAGCAGCTTGAAGTGAGTTCCGGAAGCACTCGTGCTCAACCTCTGCCATTTCCAACAGTATCCCGCATTGCAGCGAGCACATCTGGATACGCTTTAGAGTAGTCAGTGTACAGCTTGTGTAGCGACATTTATTCTATTAGTGCTAGTTTTGTCACTATTTGAAATGGAAGTCACCAAAATCTTGTGACAATGCATGATATGCTGCATGCTATGCTTTATTATTCTCAGGCACGATTAATCTTGCCAAAAATCCAGAAAAAGGGCTAGTTTTCTCACCTTAAGTTGTCAAGGTCGAGGAACAAATTGCTGTGATGCGACTTTGACGTCCCTATCAGGAAGACAATGCATGATATGCTGCATGCTGGTATGCCTTAGTTGTCGAAATGATTTTCGTCACTGTCTGCAATTTAAATCGTCAAAATCTTGGAACAGATATTATGATGTGACTTTGATGTCCCTATCTTGGATGACAATGCATGATATGCTGCATAACATAACTCCCCTGGCAGCACTCATGCAGCCCCAGACCCCGACACCATGCCTGACTGTAGGCAAGACACGATTATCTTGCCAAAAGACCAGAAACGGTGTTTAGTTTTGTCCCTTTAAGCTGTCAAGGTTGAGGAACAAATTGCTGTGATGCGACTTTGACATCGCTATCAGGAAGACAATGCATGATATGCTGCATGCTGGTATGCCTTAGTTGTCGAAATGATTTTCGTCACTGTCTGCAATTTAAATCGTCAAGATCTTGGAACAACTGTTATGATGTACTTTGACGTCCCTATCTCGGATGACAATGCATGATATGCTGCATAACATAACTCCCCTAGCAGCACTCATGCAGCCCAATACCCTAACACCATGCTAGACTGTAGGCAAGACACGATTATCTAGCCAAAAGACCAAAAAAAGTGGCCATTTTTTTTTTACTTCAAGTTGTCATGTTCAAAAAACAAATTGTGATGTGACTTTGAAGTCCCTTTCAGGAAGACAATGCATGATATGCTGCATGCTGTCATGCCTTAGTTGACGAAATTAGTTTTGTAACGGTCTGCAATTTATATCGTCAAGATCGAGGAACAAATATTAGGATGTGACTTTGCCGTCCATATCTCGGATGACAATGCATGATATGCTGCATAACATAACTCCCTTAGTGCCGGCAGCACTCATGCAGCCCCAGACCCTGACACTATGCTTGACTGTAGGCAATATGAGTTTCTTGCCAAAAGACCAGAAAAAGTTGCTAGTTTTGTCACTTTAAGTTGTCAAGGTCAAGGAACAAAATGTTGTGGTGAGACTCTGATGTCCCTATCAGGAAGACAATGCATGATATGCAGCATGCTAAGCTTTATTTTTTGCTTGACCGTCAGCAAAGACACGACTATCTTGCCAAAAGTCTAGAAAAAGTTGCTAGTTTTGTCACTTTAAGTTGTCAAGGTCAAGGAACAAAATGTTGTGATGAGACTCTGATGTCCCTATCAGGAAGACAATGCATGATATGCTGCATGCTAAGCTTTATTTTTTGCTTGACCGTCAGCAAAGACACGATTGTCTTGCCAAAAGACCAGAAAAAGTTGCTAGTTTTGTCACTTTAAGTTGTCAATGAACAAAAAGTTGTGATGAGACTCTGATGTCCCTATCAGGAAGACAATGCATGATATGCTGCATGCTAAGCTTTAATTTTTGCTTGACCGTCAGCAAAGACACGATTATCTTGCCAAAAGACCAGAAAAAGTTGCTAGTTTTGTCACTTTAACTTGTCAGGGAACAAAAAGTTGTGATGAGACTCTGATGTCCCTATCAGGAAGACAATGCATGATATGCTGCATGCTAAGCTTTATTTTTTGCTTGACCGTCAGCAAAGACACGATTATCTTGCCAAAAGACCAGAAAAAGTGGCTAGTTTTGTCACTTTAAGTTGTCAAGGTCAAGGAACAAAAAGTTGTGATGAGACTCTAATGTCCCTATCAGGAAGACAATGCATGATATGCTGCATGCTAAGCTTTATTTTTTGCTTGACCGTCAGCAAAGACACGATTATCTTGCCAAAAGACTAGAAAAAGTTGCTAGTTTTGTCTCTTTAAGTTGTCAAGGTCAAGGAAGAAAATGTTGTGGTGAGACTCTCATGTCCCTATCAGGAAGACAATGCATGATATGCTGCATGCTAAGCTTTATTTTTTGCTTGACCGTCAGCAAAGACACGATTATCTTGCCAAAAGACCAGAAAAAGTTGCTAGTTTTGTCACTTTAAGTTGTCAAGGTCAAGGAACAAAAAGTTGTGATGAGACTCTGATGTCCCTATCAGAAAGACAATGCATGATATGCTGCATGCTAAGCTTTATTTTTTGCTTGACCGTCAGCAAAGACACGATTATCTTGCCAAAAGACCAGAAAAAGTTGCTAGTTTTGTCACTTTAAGTTGTCAAGGTCAAGGAACAAAAAGTTGTGATGAGACTCTGATGTCCCTATCAGGAAGACAATGCATGATATGCTGCATGCTAAGCTTTATTTTTTTGCTTGACCGTCAGCAAAGACACGATTATCTTGCCAAAAGACCAGAAAAAGTTGCTAGTTTTGTCCCTTTAAGTTGTCAAGGTCAAGGAACAAAATGTTGTGGTGAGACTCTGATGTCCCTATCAGGAAGACAATGCATGATATGCTGCATGCTAAGCTTTATTTTTTTGCTTGACCGTCAGCAAAGACACGATTATCTTGCCAAAAGACCAGAAAAAGTTGCTAGTTTTGTCACTTTAAGTTGTCAAGGTCAAGGAACAAAAAGTTGTGATGAGACTCTGATGTCCCTATCAGGAAGACAATGCATGATATGCTGCATGCTAAGCTTTATTTTTTGCTTGACCGTCAGCAAAGACACGATTATCTTGCCAAAAGACCAGAAAAAGTTGCTAGTTTTGTCACTTTAAGTTGTCAAGGTCAAGGAACAAAATGTTGTGGTGAGACTCTGATGTCCCTATCAGGAAGACAATGCATGATATGCTGCATGCTAAGTTTTATGTTTTGCTTGACCGTCAGCAAAGACACGATTATCTTGCCAAAAGACCAGAAAAAGTTGCTAGTTTTGTCACTTTAAGTTGTCAAGGTCAAGGAACAAAAAGTTGTGATGAGACTCTGATGTCCCTATCAGGAAGACAATGCATGATATGCTGCATGCTAAGCTTTATTATTTGCTTGACCGTCAGCAAAGACACGATTATCTTGCCAAAAGACCAGAAAAAGTTGCTAGTTTTGTCACTTTAAGTTGTCAAGGTCAAGGAACAAAAAGTTGTGATGAGACTCTGATGTCCCTATCAGGAAGACAATGCATGATATGCTGCATGCTAAGCTTTATTTTTTGCTTGACCGTCATCAAAGACACGATTATCTTGCCAAAAGACCAGAAAAAGTTGCTAGTTTTGTCACTTTAAGTTGTCAAGGTCAAGGAACAAAATGTTGTGATGAGACTCCGATGTCCCTATCAGGAAGAAAATGCATGATATGCTGCATGCTAAGCTTTATTTTTTGCTTGACCGTCAGCAAAGACACGATTATCTTGCCAAAAGACCAGAAAAAGTTGCTAGTTTTGTCACTTTAAGTTGTCAAGGTCAAGGAACAAAAAGTTGTGAAGAGACTCTGATGTCCCTATCAGGAAGACAATGCATGATATGCTGCATGCTAAGCTTTATTTTTTGCTTGACCGTCAGCAAAGACACGATTATCTTGCCAAAAGACCAGAAAAAGTTGCTAGTTCTGTCACTTTAAGTTGTCAAGGTCAAGGAACAAAAAGTTGTGGTGAGACTCTGATGTCCCTATCAGGAAGACAATGCATGATATGCTGCATGCTAAGCTTTATTTTTTGCTTGACCGTCAGCAAAGACACGATTATCTTGCCAAAAGACCAGAAAAAGTTGCTAGTTTTGTCACTTTAAGTTGTCAAGGTCAAGGAACAAAATGTTGTGATGAGACTCTGATGTCCCTATCAGGAAGACAATGCATGATATGCTGCATGCTAAGTTTTATTTTTTGCTTGACCGTCAGCAAAGACACAATTATCTTGCCAAAATACCAGAAAAAGTTGCTAGTTTTGTCACTTTAAGTTGTCAAGGTCAAGGAACAAAATGTTGTGATGAGACTCTGATGTCCCTATCAGGAAGACAATGCATGATATGCTGCATGCTAAGTTTTATTTTTTGCTTGACCGTCAGCAAAGACACAATTATCTTGCCAAAATACCAGAAAAAGTTGCTAGTTTTGTCACTTTAAGTTGTCAAGGTCAAGGAACAAAATGTTGTGATGAGACTCTGATGTCCCTATCAGGAAGACAATGCATGATATGCTGCATGCTAAGCTTTATTTTTTGCTTGACCGTCAGCAAAGACACGATTATCTTGCCAAAAGACCAGAAAAAGTTGTTAGTTTTGTCTCTTTAAGTTGTCAAGGTCAAGGAAGAAAATGTTGTGGTGAGACTCTGATGTCCCTATCAGGAAGACAATGCATGATATGCTGCATGCTAAGCTTTATTTTTTGCTTGACCGTCAGCAAAGACACGATTATCTTGCCAAAAGACCAGAAAAAGTTGTTAGTTTTGTCACTTTAAGTTGTCAAGGTCAAGGAACAAAAAGTTGTGATGAGACTCTGATGTCCCTATCAGGAAGACAATGCATGATATGCTGCATGCTAAGCTTTATTTTTTGCTTGACCGTCAGCAAAGACACGATTATCTTGCCAAAAGACCAGAAAAAGTGGCTAGTTTTGTCACTTTAAGTTGTCAAGGTCAAGGAACAAAAAGTTGTGATGAGACTCTAATGTCCCTATCAGGAAGACAATGCATGATATGCTGCATGCTAAGCTTTATTTTTTGCTTGACCGTCAGCAAAGACACGATTATCTTGCCAAAAGACTAGAAAAAGTTGCTAGTTTTGTCTCTTTAAGTTGTCAAGGTCAAGGAAGAAAATGTTGTGGTGAGACTCTCATGTCCCTATCAGGAAGACAATGCATGATATGCTGCATGCTAAGCTTTATTTTTTGCTTGACCGTCAGCAAAGACACGATTATCTTGCCAAAAGACCAGAAAAAGTTGCTAGTTTTGTCACTTTAAGTTGTCAAGGTCAAGGAACAAAAAGTTGTGATGAGACTCTGATGTCCCTATCAGGAAGACAATGCATGATATGCTGCATGCTAAGCTTTATTTTTTTGCTTGACCGTCAGCAAAGACACGATTATCTTGCCAAAAGACCAGAAAAAGTTGCTAGTTTTGTCCCTTTAAGTTGTCAAGGTCAAGGAACAAAATGTTGTGGTGAGACTCTGATGTCCCTATCAGGAAGACAATGCATGATATGCTGCATGCTAAGCTTTATTTTTTTGCTTGACCGTCAGCAAAGACACGATTATCTTGCCAAAAGACCAGAAAAAGTTGCTAGTTTTGTCACTAAGTTGTCAAGGTCAAGGAACAAAATGTTGTGATGAGACTCTGATGTCCCTATCAGGAAGACAATGCATGATATGCTGCATGCTAAGCTTTATTTTTTGCTTGACTGTCAGCAAAGACACGATTATCTTGCCAAAAGACCAGAAAAAGTTGCTAGTTTTGTCACTTTAAGTTGTCAAGGTCAAGGAACAAAATGTTGTGATGAGACTCTGATGTCCCTATCAGGAAGACAATGCATGATATGCTGCATGCTAAGCTTTATTTTTTGCTTGACCGTCAGCAAAGACACGATTATCTTGCCAAAAGACCAGAAAAAGTTGTTAGTTTTGTCACTTTAAGTTGTCAAGGTCAAGGAACAAAAAAATTGTGATGAGACTCTGATGTCCCTATCAGGAAGACAATGCATGATATGCTGCATGCTAAGCTTTATTTTTTGCTTGACCGTCAGTAAAGACACGATTATCTTGCCAAAAGACCAGAAAAAGTTGCTAGTTTTGTCACTTTAAGTTGCCAAGGTCAAGGAACAAAAAGTTGTGATGAGACTCTGATGTCCCTATCAGGAAGACAATGCATGATATGCTGCATGCTAAGCTTTATTTTTTGCTTGACCGTCAGCAAAGACACGATTATCTTGCCAAAAGACCAGAAAAAGTTGCTAGTTTTGTCACTTTAAGTTGTCAAGGTCAAGGAACAAAAAGTTGTAATGAGACTCTGATGTCCCTATCAGGAAGACAATGCATGATATGCTGCATGCTAAGTTTTATGTTTTGCTTGACCGTCAGCAAAGACACGATTATCTTGCCAAAAGACCAGAAAAAGTTGCTAGTTTTGTCACTTTAAGTTGTCAAGGTCAAGGAACAAAGTGTTGTGATGAGACTCTGATGTCCCTATCAGGAAGACAATGCATGATATGCTGCATGCTGGTATGCCTTAGTTGTCGAAATGATTTTCGTCACTGTCTGCAATTTAAATCGTCAAGGTCTAGGAACATCTGTTATGATGAGACTTTTACGTCCCTATTTTTCGAATGACAATGCATGATATGCTGCATAACATAACTCCCCTAGCAGCACTCATGCAGCCCAATACCCTAACACCATGCTAGACTGTTTGCAACCAAGAATAGGGGTCTTCTTTTAATTTACTTGAAATCATGCACGCACGTTTATGCTATTAATAATACTTAATATAGCGATTAATCATGAATAATCCAAATTCAAAAGTGTGTTTAATCTGATTTTAAAAAGGTGTATCGTATTTTACGGACTATAAGGCACGCTTGAAATCCTTTTTTCTCAAAACTCGGCAGTGCGCCTTAATGTAAGGAAAAGATTTGGTTGAGCTCACCCACCTCAAAGCTATTTTATTTGGTACATGGTGTAATGATAAGTGTGACCAGTAGATGGCAGTCAAACATAAGCTATACATGTGCGCTGCACTATAATGGCAATATGACTCATATGACTCAAGTAAACAACACCAACATTTTATATGTTCCATTGAAAATATAGAACATTACACACGGTGCACAAATATCTATCAAAATGTTTTAGTACGACTTTGGTAAGCTATGAAGCCACACCGCTTAATGTGCTTCAACATAGGAGTATTATTATGGTGTGTGTATAAGACAAGACATTATCCGGCGTTTTGTTTCCCAATATTATGTAAGAGCAACTTTTCTTACCTTCTGGTACCTGCTGATCTGTATTTGGGATCTGCATAAATCCTGAAAAATGCGCGAGTCCGCCTTTGTAGTCGATAAGCTTCTTCTTTTTCTCTATCTTCTTGTTATGGGACAATCATCCTCCGGTGTTGCCATTTTTAATATAAAGTAGTGTAAAGTTCTTACTTATATCTGTCAGTAAACTCGCAATAAAACATACTGGTGTAGTGAGTGTACATTATTAACCCAAGGAACTTTTAGTTATTAGAGTTTCGGTCGGACGGTTTTTCACGGGACACATTTCCGGTGTTGTTGTTGTTTCCGGATGAGGAGATGCTGCTCAATTATTGATTTAAGTAAAGTCTGGATGTCATTGAAACAGGCCCTGCGATGAGATGGCGACTTGTCCAGGGTGTACCCCGCCTTCCGCCCGATTGTAGCTGAGATAGGCGCCAGCGCCCCCCGCGACCCCAAAAGGGAATAAGCGGTAGAAAATGGATGGATGGATGGATGTCATTGAAACAGTTAGCTCCATCTTTTGACACTTCTTCCACTCCCGTCCTTGCACGCTACACCGCTACAACAATGATGACGGGGAGAAGACGCTGTCGAAGGTGAGCCACGTAAATAAAACCGCCCACAAAACGGCGCATCCGGAAGCGACTGTCAGAAAGCGACTTGAAGATGATCTGTAAAACATAATCTATGCAACATTTTGAGCAAAGAAACCACCATTACCACTGGTCTCCAACCTTTTTGTAACTGCGGACCGGGATTCTTTTCTTTTTTTTTTTTGTTTTGGTGTTTTTTGTCATGAAAAAGGGAGTTTTTTTTGGGTTGGTGCACTAATTGTAAGTATCTTGTGTTTTTTATGTTGATTTAAAGGCCTACTGAAATGAGATTTTCTTATTTAAACGGGGATAGCAGGTCCATTCTATGTGTCATACTTGATCATTTCGCGATATTGCCATATTTTTGCTGAAAGATTTAGTAGAGAACATCGACGATAAAGTTCGCAACTTTTGGTGCTGATAAAAAAGCCTTGCCTGTACTGGAAGTCGCAGACAATGACGTCACAAGAGTGAGGGCTCCTCACATTGTTTTTAATGGGGGCCTCCAGCAGCAAGAGCTATTCGGACCGAGAAAACGACAATTTCCCCATTAATTTGAGCGAGGATGAAAGATTTGTGGATGATGATATTGATAGCGAAGGACTAGAAAAAAAATAAATAAATAAAATAGTAAAAAAAAAAAGGTGAATGCATTGGGACAGATTCAGATGTTTTTAGACACATTTACTAGGATAATTCTGGGAAATCCCTTATCTTTCTATTGTGTTGCTGGTGTTTTAGTGAGATTAAATAGTACCTGATAGTCGGAGGGGTGTGGCCACGGGTGTCTTGAGGCCAGTCTCTGAGGGAAGTCACAGCAGATACAAGGACGGCGCAAACTCCACAGATCTCTGGTAAGAGGCGACTTTTTAGCACAATTTTCTCACCGAAACATGCCGGTTGACAAGTGGTCGGGATCCATGTTCACTTGACCGCTCTGATCCACAGTAAAGCTTCACCTACGGGAATTTTAAACAAGGAATCACCGTGTGTTTGTGTGGCTAAAGGCTAAAAGCTTCCCAACTCCATCTTTCTACTTTGACTTCTCCATTATTAATTGAACAAATTGCAGAAGATTCAGCAAAACAGATTTCCAGAATAGTGTTTGATTGCGCGATGAAAAGAAATGACTTTTAGCCGCAAGTGGTGCTGCGCTAATATTTCCTGACAGTCCGAGACGTCACGCGTACACGTCATCATTCCGCGACGTTTTCAACAAGAAACTCCGCGGGAAATTTAAAATTGCAATTTAGTAAACTGAAAAGGCCGTATTGGCATGTGTTGCAATGTTAATATTTCATCATTGATATATAAACTATCAGACTGCGTGGTGGGTAGTAGTGGGTTTCAGTAGGCCTTTAATAAAAAAAAAAAAAAAGAATTAATAAAAAATTATTTTGCGGCCTGGTACCAATCGATGGTTGGGGATCACTGATCTAGACCACAAGGAAGTGTTTTACATTTAGAAACAAAATAAAAATAGTACGCCTTATAATCCGGTGCGCCTTATAAATGCAAAAAGATGACAAATAGTGAAGTGAAGTGAATTATATTTATGTAGCGCTTTTCTCTAGTGACTCAAAGCGCTTTACATAGTGAAACCCAATATCTAAGTTACATTTAAACCAGTGTGGGTGGCACTGGGAGCAGGTGGGTGAAGTGTCTTGCCCAAGGACACGACGGCAGTGACTAGGATGGCGGAAGCGGGAATCGAACCTGCAACCCTCAGGTTGCTGGCACGGCCACTCTACCAACTGAGCTATACCGCCCCCAAATAGAACATTCCTCGGAAGTGCGCCTTATAATCCCACCTTTTGTGGTGATACCGTTTCCAGCCGTGTAGCCCAGCCTTAGTAATACAAGCTGTCCACTGACTACTCTAAAGTACATCCAATGTTTACTTCCTACAGTGTTGTCAATACAAATGCTTGCTGAAATGTGTCACAGGTACTGTATGTGGAAATGTATCCTAACTTCTTGGTTGACTACTACTACTACTACTACTAATAGTACTACTAACCCCAGCGAGCGTACTGCAGTTGTATCTCACCATGCCAGCGTTTTAGCAGGCGAGCATGCGATGTCTTCATTATCACCCTGTTGATAGGGAGTGGGGGGTGTTGGTATCTGCTGTGGGCATCTGTGCGAGGACTTCCTTCCTGCCTGATATCACATTGGGGGGTTGGGACGGGCTTTCCAAAGCAGAAGCACGATGGAGGAGACAAACCAGTCAAACCTCATCTAACATCCGGTTAACTCCTCCTCATGTATCTCTCTCACGGGCATCTTTTCTTGTCTCCCCCCCCCCCCCCCTCTCCTCACTAATAACGTGCAAAGAAGCCATTAACCTTGTCGCCCACAAAGCAACGGCGCAGCATTTCATCACAGTCGGCGTCTGTTGGGAGTCATCCTTGTTGTGTTCCTCCTGCTCCAATAATCTCGTCTGCTTTTCTGGCGCAGGAA
>NC_084612.1:6889616-6902116 GCF_033978795.1 Nerophis ophidion
TGTTGGATTGCGTGTACAGTATGAACCCATAAACCCCAAACATAAGATGCATTTTTCTCAAGTCTGGTTTTTGGAAAAAATCTTTTTCAGGCAAAATGAAAAGTAGTTTGGAGCCAACTGTTTGACCCAAATATAAAAGTTTTTTTTCAAAGCAATATTTTGTTAAGACAGAATTAAAGACAATTAAAAAAAATAAAATAAACGTGTTTTAAGGCGTTTGGAACCATATAAGACAGTGGTCCCCAACCTTTTTGTAGCTGCGGACCGGTCAACGCTTGATAATTTGTCCCACGCCCCGTGTTTTTTATGTTGATTCCATAAAAAAAAAAATTAAAAACAATTCTTCTGCGGGGACCACTGACATAAGACACATTTTTCTCAAGACTTGAGTTTGGTAAAAATCTTTCTCAGACAACCTGATTTTCATAAATAAATATGTACATCCCGAATAGAAGACATTTTTTCAATACGTTTTTTTTTTAAAGGAACATATTAAAACAAAATTTTAGTCTTCTTTTGGATTGCTTGTACAATATGAACCCATAAACCCCAAATATAAGACGCATTTTTCCTCAAGTATAGTTTTTGGAAAAAATCTTCCTCAGGCAAGTTTAAGTCATTTTGAGCCAACTGTTGATTTTTATGTATAAATCTGTACAACCCGGATATATAAGACATACTTTTCTCGTTAATATTGTTACTGTTTACAGTATTTATGTTGTCAACTTGGCCATATTGTACTGAGCAGCCAGGACAGTTTAATCTTGAAATTGCATGGACATTCCACAGATGTCTTGTAGTGCAATAGGTATTATTGTGGACTTATTAGTGACTCCGCCATATTGTGCTGAGCAGCCAGGACGAAGAAGCACAAGGAGAGTGTACCGTATTTCCAAGAATTCTTAAAGGGGAACATTATCACCAGACCTATGTAAGCGTCAATATATACCTTGATGTTGCAGAAAAAAGACTATATATTTTTTTAACCGATTTCCGAACTCTAAAAGGGTGAATTTGGCGATTTAAACGCCTTTCAATTGTCGGAGCGATGACCTTTCACCCGTGACATCACATCGTGAAGCGACCCGCCATTTTCTCAAACACATTACACACACAAGTCAAATCTGCTCTGTTATTTTCCGTTTTTTCGACGGTTTTCCGTACCTTGGAGACATCATGCCTCGTCGGTGTGTTGTCGGAGGGTGTAACAACACGAACAGGGACAGATTCCAGTTGACTTACGTGGAGTGTGCATCGATTAGCACGGCATGCTAATCGATGCTAACATGCTATTGAGGCTAGCTGTATGTACATATTGCATCGTTATGCCTCATTTGTAGCTATATTTGCATCCAGCCTTTCCCTCCACCCACATTTAATGCCAAACAAACACATACCAATCGACGGATTCAAGTTGCACCAGTGTCAAAAGATGCGCAAGTCCCTCGTTTGTTCTGCACATTTTACCGACGATAGCGATGCTACGACAGAGATGTGTGGATATCCTGCGACACTCAAAGCAGATGTATTTCCAACGATAAGGTCAACAAAATCACAAAGGTGAGTTTTGTTGATGTTATTGACTTATCTGCTAATCAGATATATTTGGTCACGGCATGACTGCCAGCTAATCGATGCTAGCATGCTATTTAGGCTAGCTGTATGTACATTTGTAGCTATATTTCCATCCAGCCTTTACCACCACTCACATTTAATGCCAAACAAACACTTACCAATCGACGGATTTAAGTTGCTCCAGTGTTCAAAAGATGCAATCGTTGGTTAGAAGGCGATCGCCGAATAGCTTCAGTTACTTCTTCAATTTCGTTTTCGCTCTCTGCCTCCACACTCCAACCATCCGTTTCAATACATGCGTAATCTGTTCAGTTTAAGCCGCTGAAATTCGAGTCTGAATCCGAGCTAATGTCGCTATATCTTGTTGTTCTATCCGCCATGTTTGTTTGTATTGGCATTACTTTGTGACGTCACAGGAAAATGGACGGGTGGATTTACAGATAGCGAAAATCAGGCACTTTAAAGGCTTTTTTCGGGATATTCCATGATGGGTAAAATTTTGAAAAAAAATTCGAAAAATAAAATAAGCTACTGGGAACTGATTTTTATTGGTTTAACCCTTCTGAAATTGTGATACTGTTCCCCTTTAAAAGTGAAAGTGAAACTGTTAAAAGTGCAGCAATGTCTTATTTTGTGTGTGTTTTGTTTCTTTCTTTCCGTCATCCGCAAGGCAATGGTACAAGTCGGAGGAGAGTGGGAGTCTGGCGATATGGTTCCCAAAGAAAGACCTGGAAAAACAGGTGAGTTGTTCATTGGAAGAATCCCTTCATTTGTGTCCGTTAAATGTTTTGCGTGTTCTCTCCTCAAAGTACCGAGCCTTGGACTTGCCCATGTTTAAGCACTATGTCGCCTGTGCCACCGTCATCTTCCTCTGCATCTTCTTCATTCAGATGTGTGTCACCACGGAGTGAGTATTTTTTTTTTTTTTTTTACGATGGAATGCAACTACCTGGGCAATATTGACAAACTCTGCGCTTTAATTAAATCCCTCAGCCGGCAGGTATTAGGGATGACGTTTGGAGCGTTGGCGTTTGTCCTGTTGTTGACCCTGGCCATCTGTTTCGCCGCGCACATCCAGGTCAGTCCACTACATTAAACACACAGACTTGCTACGCATGCAATAATACTGCGTGGACTCCAGTAGGAGAAATCTAGAATATAAGACGACCCCTATTTTCCCAAACCCGGAATTTTATTTTAAAGACACAATCAAATACAATTTGGGGGGGAAAATCATGTTTTTAAGTCGCTTGGAGCCACCTGTTGGTTCGCATGTATGAACCTATTCACTCCGAATATAAGACGCATTTTTTTCAAGACTTGTTTTTGGGAAAAAAAAAGATTTTCATGTATAAATCTGTACCACCGGAATATAAATCATATTTTTCGAGACAAAATTAAAAAAAAAAGTTTTGTGTACGGAAAGAACATGTTTTAAGTCGTCTGGAGACACCTGTTGGATTGCATGTACAGTATGAACCTATAACTACCGAATATAAGACACATTCTTCTCAACTTTTGTTTTTGGAAAAAATCTTTCTCAGGGCAAAATTAAATCTTTTGGAATTGGCCCTAGTGTGTGAATGTGAGTGTGTCTGTCTATCTGTGTTGGCCCTGCGATGAGGTGGCGACTTGTCCAGAGTGTACCCCGCCTTCCGCCCGATTGTAGCTGAAATAGGCGCCAGCGCCCCCCGCGACCCCAAAAGGGAATAAGCGGTAGAAAATGGATGGATGGATGGAGTTGTTCATTTGCATGTATATATCTGTATAGCCCGAATATAAGACATCTGTTTTAAGGAATATTTTAAGACAAAATCTAAGAAAACTTGTTTGTAAAACCAATTCTTCTTTTTAAGTCGTTTAGAGACACTCGTTAGTTTAGATGTATGGACCTATTAACTCCAAATATAAGACACGTTTTTCTCAAGACTTGTTTTTGGAAAAAAAATGATTTTCATGTATAAATCTGTACCACCGGAATAAAAGTCATATTTTTCTAGACAAAATTAAATAAAAAAAAAGTTTTGTGTACGGAAAGAACATGTTTTAAGTCGTCTGGAGACACCTGATGGATTGCATGTACAGTATGAACCCATAACTACCAAACATAAGACGCATTCTTCTCAACTGTTGTTTTTGGAAAAAATCTTTCTCAGGCAAAATTTAATCGTTTGGAGTTGTTCATTTGCATGTATATATCTGTATAGCCCGAATATAAGACATCTGTTTTAAGGAATATTTTAAGACAAAATCTAAGAAAACTTGTTTGTAAAACCAATTCTTCTTTTTAAGTCGTTTAGAGACACTCGTTAGTTTGGATGTATGGACCTATTAACTCCAAATATAAGACACGTTTTTCTCAAGACTTGTTTTGGGGAAAAAAAATGATTTTCATGTATAAATCTGTACCACCGGAATATAAATCATATTTTTCGAGACAAAATAAAATTAAAAAAAAAGTTTTGTGTACGGAAAGAACATGTTTTAAGTCGTCTGGAGACACCTGATGGATTGCATGTACAGTATGAACCCATAACTACCAAATATAAGACGCATTCTTCCCAACTGTTGTTTTTGGAAAAAATCTTTCTCAGGCAAAATTTAATCGTTTGGAGTTGTTCATTTGCATGTATATATCTGTATAGCCCGAATATAAGACATCTGTTTTAAGGAATATTTTAAGACAAAATCTAAGAAACCTTGTTTGTAAAAACAATTCTTCTTTTTAAGTCGTTTAGAGACACTCGTTAGTTTGGATGTATGGACCTATTAACTCCAAATATAAGACACGTTTTTCTCAAGACTTGTTTTGGGGGAAAAAAAATGATTTTCATGTATAAATCTGTACCACCGGAATATAAATCATATTTTTCGAGACAAAATAAAATAAATTAAAAATTTGTACGGAAAGAACATGTTTTAAGTCGTCTGGAGACACCTGATGGATTGCATGTACAGTATGAACCCATAACTACCAAATATAAGACGCATTCTTCTCAACTGTTGTTTTTGGAAAAAATCTTTCTCAGGCAAAATTAAATCGTTTGGAGTTGTTCATTTGCATGTATATATCTGTATAGCCCGAATATAAGACATCTGTTTTAAGGAATATTTTAAGACAAAATCTAAGAAAACTTGTTTGTAAAACCAATTCTTCTTTTTAAGTCGTTTAGAGACACTCGTTAGTTTGGATGTATGGACCTATTAACTCCAAATATAAGACACGTTTTTCTCAAGACTTGTTTTGGGGGAAAAAAATGATTTTCGTGTATAAATCTGTACCACCGGAATATAAATCATATTTTTCGAGACAAAATAAAAAATAAAAAGTTTTGTGTACGGAAAGAACATGTTTTAAGTCGTCTGGAGGCACCGGTTGGATTGCATCTACAGTATGAACCCATAACTATCAAATATAAGACGCATTCTTCTCAACTGTTGTTTTTGGAAAAAATCTTTCTCAGGCAAAATTAAATCGTTTGGAGTTGTTCTTTTGCATGTATATATCCGTATAGCCCGAATATAAGACATCTGTTTTAAGGAATATTTTAAGACAAAATCTAAGAAAACTTGTTTGTAAAACCAATTCTTCTTTTTAAGTCGTTTAGAGACACTCGTTAGTTTAGATGTATGGACCTATTAACTCCAAATACAAGACACGTTTTTCTCAAGACTTGTTTTTGGAAAAAAAATGATTTTCATGTATAAATCTGTACCACCGGAATATAAGTCATATTTTTCGAGACAAAATAAAATTAAAAAAAAAGTTTTGTGTACGGAAAGAACATGTTTTAAGTCGTCTGGAGACACCTGATGGATTGCATGTACAGTATGAACCCATAACTACCAAATATAAGACGCATTCTTCTCAACTGTTGTTTTTGGAAAAAATCTTTCTCAGGCAAAATTAAATCGTTTGGAGTTGTTCATTTGCATGTATATATCTGTATAGCCCGAATATAAGACATCTGTTTTAAGGAATATTTTAAGACAAAATCTAAGAAAACTTGTTTGTAAAACCAATTCTTCTTTTTAAGTCGTTTAGAGACACTCGTTAGTTTGGATGTATGGACCTATTAACTCCAAATATAAGACACGTTTTTCTCAAGACTTGTTTTGGGGAAAAAAAATGATTTTCGTGTATAAATCTGTACCACCGGAATATAAATCATATTTTTCGAGACAAAATAAAAAATAAAAAGTTTTGTGTACGGAAAGAACATGTTTTAAGTCGTCTGGAGGCACCGGTTGGATTGCATCTACAGTATGAACCCATAACTATCAAATATAAGACGCATTCTTCTCAACTGTTGTTTTTGGAAAAAATCTTTCTCAGGCAAAATTTAATCGTTTGGAGTTGTTCATTTGCATGTATATATCTGTATAGCCCGAATATAAGACATCTGTTTTAAGGAATATTTTAAGACAAAATCTAAGAAACCTTGTTTGTAAAAACAATTCTTCTTTTTAAGTCGTTTAGAGACACTCGTTAGTTTGGATGTATGGACCTATTAACTCCAAATATAAGACACGTTTTTCTCAAGACTTGTTTTGGGGAAAAAAAATGATTTTCATGTATAAATCTGTACCACCGGAATATAAATCATATTTTTCGAGACAAAATAAAAAAAAACGTTTTGTGTACGGAAAGAACATGTTTTACGTCGTTTGGAGACACCTGTTGGATTGTATGTACAGTATGAACCCATAACTACTGAATATAAAACGCATTCTTCTCAACTTTTGTTTTTGGAAAAAATCTTTCTCAGGCAAAATTAAATCGTTTGGAATTGGCCCTAGTGTGTGAATGTGAGTGTGTCTGTCTATCTGTGTTGGCCCTGCGATGAGCTGGCGACTTGTCCAGGGTGTACCCCGCCTTCCGCCCGATTGTAGCTGAAATAGGCGCCAGCGCCCCCGCGTCCCCAAAAGGGAATAAGCGGTAGAAAATGGATGGATGGATGGAGTTGTTCATTTGCATGTATATATCTGTATAGCCCGAATATAAGACATCTGTTTTAAGGAATATTTTAAGACAAAATCTAAGAAAACTTGTTTGTAAAACCAATTCTTCTTTTTAAGTCGTTTAGAGACACTCGTTAGTTTAGATGTATGGACCTATTAACTCCAAATATAAGACACGTTTTTCTCAAGACTTGTTTTTGGAAAAAAAATGATTTTCATGTATAAATCTGTACCACCGGAATATAAGTCATATTTTTCGAGACAAAATAAAATTAAAAAAAAAGTTTTGTGTACGGAAAGAACATGTTTTAAGTCGTCTGGAGACACCTGATGGATTGCATGTACAGTATGAACCCATAACTACCAAATATAAGACGCATTCTTCTCAACTGTTGTTTTTGGAAAAAATCTTTCTCAGGCAAAATTTAATCGTTTGGAGTTGTTCATTTGCATGTATATATCTGTATAGCCCGAATATAAGACATCTGTTTTAAGGAATATTTTAAGACAAAATCGAAGAAAACTTGTTTGGAAAACCAATTCTTCGTTTTAAGTCATTTAGAGACACTTGTTAGTTTGGATGTATGGACCTATTAACTCCAAATATAAGACACGTTTTTCTCAAAACTTGTTTTCGGAAAAAAACAGATTTTCATGTATAAATCTGTACAACCCGAATATAAGTCGTATTTTTCAAGACAAAATTAAAAATATATATTATTTTGTGTACGGAAAGAACATGTTTTAAGTCTTCTGGAGTCACCTGTTGGATTGCATGTACAGTGTGAACCCATAAACACCAAATATAAGACGCATTCTTCTCAACTGTTGTTTTTGGAAAAAATCTTTCTCAGGCAAAATTAAATCGTTTGGAGCCATTTGGAGTCATTAATTTGCATGTATATATCTTTATAACCCGAATATAAGACATCTTTTTTAAGACATTTTTTAAAAAGGAATAAGACAAAACGAGGACAATTTGTATGGAAAACCAATTATTTTTAAGTCGTTTAGAGACACTCGTTAGTTTGCATGTATGGACCTATTAACTCCGAATATAAGACACATTTTTCTCAAGACTTGTTTTCGGAAATAAAACTGATTTTCATGTATTAATCTGTACAACCTGAATATAAGTCGTATTTTTCAATACAAAATTTAAAAATTATGTTTTTGTGTACGGAAAGAACATGTTTTAAGTCTTCTGGAGTCCCCTGTTGGATTGCATGTACAGTATGAACCCATAACTACCAAATAGAAGACACATTTTTGGAAAAAATCTTTCTCAGGCAAAATTAAATCGTTTGGAGCCAATTGGATTCGTTAACTTGCATGTATATATCTGTATGGCCCGAATATAAGACATCTGTTTCTAAGACGGTTTTTTTTAAAGGAATATTTTTAGACAAAATCGAAGACAATTTGTTTGGAAAAACAATTCTTCTTTGTAAGTCATTTAGAGAAACTTGTTAGTTTGCATGTATAGACCTATTAACTCCGGAAATAAGACACATTTTTCTCAAGACTTGTTTTTGGAGCAAAAAAAAAAAGATTTTCTTGTATAAATATGTACAAACCAAATATAAGTCATATTTTTCAAGACAAAATTTAAAAAAAATATATTTTGTGTCCGGAAAGAACATGTTTTAAGTCGTCTGTAGTCACCTGTTGGATTGCATGAACAGTATGAACCCATAAACACAAAATATAAGACGCATTTTTCTCAACTGTTGTTTTCGGAAAAAATCTTTCTCAGGCTAAATTAAATAATTTGGAGCCATTTGGTGTCGTTATCTTCCATGTATGTATCTGTATAGCCCGAATATAAGACATCTGTTTTAAGGCGTTTTTTTTTTTTCAAATAAATATTTTAAGACAAAATCGTAGACAATTTGTTGGGAAAACCAATTCTACTTTTTAAGTCGTTTAGAGAAACTTGTTAGCTTGCATGTATGAACCTACTAACTCCGAATATAAGACACATTTTTCTCAAGACTTGTTTTCGGAAAAAAAAAATATGTTCATGTATAAATCTGTACAACCTGAATATAAGTCATATTTTTCAAGACAAAATTAAAAAAATATATGTTTTTGTGTACGGAGAGAACATGTTTTAAGTCTTCTTGCATCTACAGTATGAACCCATAAACACCAAATATAAGACGCATTTTTCTCAACTGTTGTTTTTGGGAAAAATAATTCTCACGCAAAATTAAATAGTTTGGAGCCATTTGGAGTGGTTAACTTGCATGTGTGTATCTGTATAGCACGAATATAAGACATCTATTTTAAGATGGTTTTTTTTAAAGGAATATTTTAAAACAAAATAGAGAGACAATTTGTTTGGAAACCCAATTCTTCTTTTTAAGTCGTTTAGAGACACTCGATAGTTTACATGTATGAACCTATTATCTCCGAATATAAGACACATTTTTCTCAAGACTTGTTTTCGTAAAAATCTTTCTCAGACAACCTGATTTCCATGTATAAATCTGTACAACCCAAATATAAGACATCTTTTGCAAGACGTTATTTGAAAGGAATATCTTAAGACCAAATAAAATATATATATTTTTGAAAAAACATGTTTTAGGTCTTTTGTAGTCACCTGTTGAGTTGAATGTACAGTACGAACCCATAAACCCCAAATATAAGACGCATTTTTCTCAAGTCTGGGTTTTGGAAAAAACTTTCTCAGGCAATATTAAGTCGTTTGTAGCCAACCGTTGATTTTCATGTATAAATCTATATTACCCGAATATACATCTCTTTCAAGCCTTTTTTTTAAAAGGAATATTTTAACAAGACAAAATCAACGACAATTCGTTTGACTATTTTTTTTATTATTATTAAGTCGTTTGAAGCCTCCCATTAGATTGCATGTATGAACCTATTCACGCCGAATATAAGACATTTTCTCAAGATTCGTTTTTGGAAAAAATCTTTCTCAGGCGACCTGATTTTCATGAATAAATCTGTACAACCCGAATACAAGACAAATACGTTTTTGAAAGGAATATCTTAAGAAAAAATAAAACACTTCCTTATTTTTTGTAGAAAAAACATGTTTAAGTCTTTTGGAGTCACCTGTTGGATTGCATGTGCAATATAAACCCATAAACCACAAATATAAGACACATTTTTTTCAAGTCTTGTTTTTGGAAAAAATCTTGCTCTGGAAAAATTAAGTCGTTTTGAGCTACTTGTTGATTTTCATGTATTGATCTGTATAACCCGAATATAAGACATATTTTTCAAGACGTAATATTTTATTGAGACAATATCAAAGACAATTTGTTTGAAAAAAAAAAACATTTTTAAGTTGTTTGGAGCCACCCACCCGTTCATTTGCGTACATGAACCTATTGACTCTGAATATAAGACAAATTTTTCTCAAGACTCGATTTTGGTAAAAATCTTTCTCAGACAACCTGATTTTCATGTATAAATCTGTACAACCCGAATATAAGGCATCTTTTTCAAGACTTGTTTTTGAAAGGAATATCTTAAGACAAAATAAAATTATGTTTTAAGTCTTTTGGACTCACCTGTTGGATTGCATGGACAGTATGAACCCATAAACCCAAATATAAGACATTTTTTCAAATCTTGTCTTTGGAAAAAAAAAATGCTGGCAAAATTAAGTCATTAGGTACCAACCGTTGATTTTCATGTATAAATCTGTATAACCCAAATATAAAACATTTTATTCAAAACAATTTTTTGAAAGGAATATCTTAAAACAAATTATATATATATATATATATATATATATATATATATATATATATATATATATATATATATATATATATATATATATATATATATATATATGTATGTATGTATTAAAAACATGTTTTAAGTCTTTTGGAGTTACCTGTTGGTTTGCATGTACAGTATGAACCCCAAAACTCCAAATATAAGACGCATTTTTCTGAAGTCTTGTTTCCGGAAAAAATCGTGGGAAAAATTAAGTCGTTTGGAGCCAACTGTTGAGTTTCCTTTGTAAAGCTGTATAACCCGAATATAAAACATATTTTTATTAAGTCAAAATCAAAAACATTTTTTTATTTTTATGTCGTTTTGAGCCACCCGTTAGTTTGCATGCATGAACCTATTAACTCCGACTATAAGACACATTTTTCTCAAGACTTATTTTTGGAAAAAAAAATCTTTCTCAGAAAACTTGATTTTCATGTATAAATCTGTACAACCCCGATATAAGACATAATTTTCATGACGTTTTTTTGAAAGGAATATCTTAAGACAAAATAAAATACTTATAATTTTTTTATTTTGGGGGGAAAAAACCTATAAACCCCACATATAAAACACATTTTTCTCAAGTCTGTATTTTTTTCGAAAAAATCTTACTCAGGCAAGATTAATTTGTGTGGAGCCAACTGTTGATTTTCATGTATAAATCTGCATAACCCGAATATAAGGCATCTTTTTCAAGACGTTTTTTTAAAGGAATATTTATTTTTAAGTCGTATGTAGCCACCCGCCAAAAAAAGTTGTCACTGATACGATCATGGCCAATATTTATCCACCCATTTTCTACCGCTTGTCCCTTTCAGGGTCACAGGGAGCGCTGGAACCTATCTCAGTTGCATTTGATGAAATGATTATGCTAAGTTTCATAAAACTCCTCCATATATATGAATGAAGAGCATACTTAGTCAACAGCCATACATGTCACATTAAGGGTGGCTGTATAAACAAGGCCAACACTCTCATAAACCTGTGCCATATAGTGAAACCACACTAAACTACAATGACAAACACATTTTGGGGAATATTTGCACTGCAACACAACATAAACACTACAAAACGATTTTTTTAGAATTCCCTGCCGCACCAACTCTTCCGGGGCGCTACAATATTAACTCTGAATAAAAGACATGTTTCTCCCAAGACTCTTTTTTGGAATAAAGTCAGAGACCAGATTCGAACTGTTTTTTTAAAGGCCTACTGAAACCCACTACTACCAACCACGCAGTCTGATAGTTTATATATCAATGATGAAATATTAACATCGCAACACATGCCAATACGGTCTTTTTAGTTTACTAAATTGCAATTTTAAATTTCCCGCCAAGTATCCTGTTGAAAATGTCGCGGAATGATGACGCGTGCGGACATGTTCTTCCAGCATCGATCACGGCTAAAAGTCGTCTGGAATTACAAAGAATTCTTGACATGTGTGTTGCTCAATCTTTTGCAATTTGTTCAATTAATAATGGAGAAGTCAAAGAAGAAAGATGTTGGTGGAAAGCGGTGTATTGCGGCCGGCTGTAGCAACACAAACACAGCCGGTGTTTCTTTGTTTGCATTCCCTTAAAGATGACGGTGAAGCTTTAATATGGAACAGAGCGGTCAAGCGAACATGGTTCTCTACCACATGTCAATCGGTGAACAAATTGTGGTAATAAGTCGGCTCTTACCGTAGACATGAGCGGAGCTTGTGTCGTTCCTCCTGCAGCTGTCAAAGAGGCAGCTTTTGATTGATTGATTGATTGATTGATACTTTTATTAGTAGATTGCACAGTTCAGTACATATTCCGTACAATTGACCACTAAATGGTAACACCCGAATAAGTTTTTCAACTTGTTTAAGTCGGGGTCCACCTTAATCAATTCATGCGACTCTCTTGCCTCCTCCGTGGCTTCCCTCAGAGACACTGGCCACACCCCTCCAACTTTCAGGTGCGACTATATAATCTCACTAAAACACTATTAACACAATAAGCAGATAAGGGATTTTCCAGAATTATCCTAGTAAATGCGTCTAATAACATCTGAATCGCTCCCACTGCTGTCGCCTTTTTTTCCCCCTAGTTCTTCACTCTAACTTTCCTCATCCACGAATCTTTCATCCTCGCTCAAATTAATGTGGAAATTGTCGCTTTCTCGGTCTGAATCGCTCTAGCTGCTGGAGGCTATTATTGTAAACAATG
>NC_084612.1:6907116-6917116 GCF_033978795.1 Nerophis ophidion
TATATACATACATACATACAATGTGTGTATATGTATGTATGTATGTGTGTATGTGTATATATATGTATGTATGTATATATATATGTGTTTATATGTGTGTATATATGTGTGTATATATGTGTATGTATATATATGTGTGTGTGTGTATATAAATATATACATATATGTATATATATGTATTTATGCATATGTATACACATATATATGTATATATAAGTATGTATGTATGTATATGTGTGCGCAAAGCTGTGACATCAACCCTCACAAGTATAAAACTACTTTTTTAAAGTAATCATTTCTTACTTCCATCATGAAAATAAATCATGATGCCGAGCGCAAATCATTATGTCAAGACAATGGCACTAGCATTTACTTAATTTAAGAATATTTTTCAACATATTGAGCTAAAAGGTTTCTTTTTTTTTTCTACCAAGAAAAGTGCACTTGTTATTAGTGAGAATATACTTATTTTAAGGTATTTTTTGGGGTTCCTTGAGGTTAGCTACTTGTACTTGTTTTGGAAAGTCTTGACAAGCCGAATTTTCTTTTTCCATTGGCAGATAATTTTGCTTAATTCAAATAAAATACCCCTCATTTTTGTATTTTTTGTTGTTGTTTTTGAACACTGACTTTTTAGCCATTTTACAGCGATTTCAACACCTCCGAATATGTTCATGAACACTACAACTAAGATGCACGTTGCAATCAAACAGCCGGTGCGTAAGAAGTAAGATACTTACAGTCCCGGTCAAAAGTTTACATACACTTTTAAAGAACATAATGTCACAGCTGTCTGTAGTTTCCAAGTTTCACTGCAATAAGGCACTTTTGGTAGCCGTCCACCAGCTTCTGGCAAGCTTCTGGTTGCACTTTTCACCACTCAAGCTTGCCAGAAGCTTGTGGATGGCTACCAAAAGTGCCTTATTGCATCGCAACTTGCCGAAGCGACGTGTCACCAAATATTAACATTGCTTTATGTATACTTTTTGACCCAGCAGATCTGGTCACATTTTCAGTAGACCCATATTAAATTCATAAAAGAAGCAAACTTCAGGAATGTTTTTTTTTGTGACCAACAAGTATGTGCTCTCTTTTCCTTTCTTCCTCCAAGTGGAGGAGTTCAAGTACCTAGGAGTCTTGTTCACGAGTGGGGGAAGAGTGGATCGTGAGATCGACAGGCGGATCGGTGCGGCGTCTTCAGTAATGCGGACGTTGTATCGATCCGTTGTGGTGAAGAAGGAGCTGAGCCGGAAGGCAAAGCTCTCAATTTACCGGTCGATCTACGTTCCCATCCTCACCTATGGTCATGAGCTTTGGGTCATGACCGAAAGGATAAGATCACGGGTACAAGCGGCCGAAATGAGTTTCCTCCGCCGAGTGGCGGGGCTCTCCCTTAGAGATAGGGTGAGAAGCTCTGCCATCCGGGAGGAGCTCAACGTAAAGCCGCTGCTCCTCCACATCGAGAGGAGCCAGATGAGGTGGTTCGGGCATCTGGTCAGGATGCCACCCGAACGCCTCCCTAGGGATGTGTTTAGGGCACGTCCAGCTGGTAGGAGGCCACGGGGAAGACCCAGGACACGTTGGGAAGACTATGTCTCCCGGCTGGCCTGGGAACGCCTCGGGATCCCCCGGGAAGAGCTAGACGAAGTGGCTGGAGATAGGGAAGTCTGGGCTTCCCTGCTTAGGCTGCTGCCCCCGCGACCCGACCTCGGATAAGCGGAAGATGATGGATGGATGGATGGATGGAAGTATGTGCTCCAATCTCTCAAAAATAAGAGTTGTAGAAATGATTGGAAACTCAAGACAGCCGTGTCATTACGTTCGTTACAAGTGTATGTAAACTTTTGACCGCGACTGTATAGTAACGACACTTTTTAGGGCGCAACGACGGACTAGATGTAGCAGATGTTGAAGTGTGATGATTATCTCTCGTTTATCATCCAAAACTAGCGCTATCTATAGCTATAGCTTTTTTTTTAGGGGGGTGGGGGGGGGGGGCGGTATGGTTGGGATAGAAACAAAAATATTTTGAAATTTAAGGCAGACAACAGATATATGATGTAATGCAGGGGTCTCAAACATGCGGCCCACGGGCCAATTGCGGCCCGCTAAAAGTTATTTTGCGACTTTGATACAACAATTTAATGTATGTGCGGCCCGCGAGTTTAATATGAACGGAACTTGACAGCCTCATACTTCCCAACGTTCCCAATTTTCCCAGGAGTCCCTTTAATATCAGGTTATCCATTATCTGGTAATCCCTGCCGACTGCCGATATTTACCCAATCAACAATACTCAGGGGGTTCCGCAATGGCACTGTTCTTAACGCCCTCTGAATCCTGCACACACAGCGTGCAATCCTAATTGATTGTTACATGTACCTGAACAGTACACATGTGTGATGTTGCAAGACATATTTGGTCAACAGCCGTAAAAAAAAAACTTTAACACTGTTACAAATATGTGCCAGACTGTGAACCCACACCAAACAAGAATGACAAACACATTTCAGGAGAACATCCGCACCGTAATACAACATAAACTCAACAGAACAAATACCCAGAATCCCATGCATCCCTGAATCTTCCGGGCTACAATACACACACCCACGCTACCACCAACCCCCCACTTGTGTCGGTTGAGGTTGTGTATATTGTAGCCCGGGAGAGTTTGGGCAACAAGGTGTCCTGGGTATTTGTGTTGTGTTTAAGTTGTGTTATGGTGCGGATGTTCTCCCAAAATGTGTTTGCCATTCTTGTTTGGTGTGGGTTCAAAGTGTGGCGCATATTTGTAACAGTGTTAAAGTCATTTATACGGCCACCCTCAGTGTGACCTGTATGGCTTTTGAGTAAGTATGTCTTGCAGCCACTAACGTTGATCAGCACAAGTCTCGCACAACATGATTTAGGAATTGTCACTTTAGTTGTGTTATGTGCGCAATGACGAGTTGTAGCGCACTAGTTCTCTTATAGATGGTACGCTATGTGAAGGTATGCCAAGGGTTAAGTGAGATTTATCAAAAACATTCTAAAAAATAGCAGTCAGTCATAAATACTTTATAAATATGTTTATTGGATAACACTTCAACAAAATATGAATGTAAGTTCACAAACTGTGAAAAGAAATGCAACAATGCAATATTCAGTGTTGACAGTTAGATTTTATTGTGGACATGTTCCATAAATATTAATGTTAAAGATTTCTTTTTTTGTGAAGAAATGTTTAGAATTAAGTTCATGAATCCAGATGGATCTCTATTACAATCCCCAAAGAGGGCACTTTAAGTTGATGATTACTTCTATGTGTAGAAATCTTTATTTATAATTGAATCACTTGTTTATTTTTCAACAAGTTTTTAGTTATTTTATATCTTTTTTTCCAAATAGTTCAAGAAAGACCAGTACAAATGAGCAATATTTTGCACTGTTAAACAATTTAATAAATCAGAAACTGATGACATATTTGCTGTATTTTACTTCTTTATCTCTTTTTTTCCAACCAAAAATGCTTTGCTCTGATTAGGGGGTACTTGAATTAAAAAAATGTTCACAGGGGGTACATTACTGAAAAAAGTTTGAGAACCACTGTTGTAAAGCAGTGGTCCCCAACCACCGGGCCGTGGCCCAATTGGTATCGGGCCGCAGAATAATTTTCTAATCATTTTTATTTAAAAACATAAATAAATAAATAAATAAATATTTGTATTTTTTATAATTAAATCAACATAAAAAACACAATATACACTTACAATTAGTGCACCAACCACAAAAACCTCCCTTTTTCTTGACAAAGAAAAAAAAATAAAAATAAATAAAAATAAAAAATAAAAAAACAAAAAAAACAAAAAAAACGATCTCCATGTCCCCCGGGCCGCGGGACAAATTATTTAACGTTGACCGGTCCACGGATACAAAAAGGTTGAGAACCACTGTTGTAGAGGACAGGACGTTAAAGGCAGTGCAGTCACAGCAGCCCTTAATAATGTCGGCCGGGTGAAAATTGGGACAAATTCGGGAAAATGGTTGCACTGGTAGATTGTCGGGAGGTGCACTGAAAATCAGGAGTCTCCCGGAAAAATCGTGAGGGTTGGCAAGTTTTTTGCTAGGGCGGGAAAGCCATTCATAGAAGGTGAATTCATTAAAAAGTGCATGTTAGATTTTTTAAGAAATCTTTTCTTGCGGCCCAGCCTCACCCAGTTTCTGCATCCAGTGGCCCCCAGGTAAATTGAGTTTGAGACCTCTAATGTAATGGATAGGAATAAAATAAAGCATAAAATAAATAAAAAAATAGCACTATAAATCGTTCTCAACAGTTCACAAATGCTCTTAACGTGCGGGGGTAAATAAACGTGTCGGAATAACAATGAATGAATGAATGAATGTTTAAGATGGACAAAGCGTAAAACATACGCAGAGAATATCTGCAATTTGTGGACGACAGCAGGGGGCGAACAATAAGGAAGCGTTTGCTGCTGTTTTTGTTTATAATTAATCAAAATTTATTATTGGGTAAAAAAAAAAAAAAATCCCATCATGCATTGTGTCCTCACAGCATAGAAGACGAGTCCGTCCTGAGACTGGTGGGCCTGGTGAAGCACCCTCAGGTGATGAGCTGCATCTACATCACCTTGTTCCTGGTCACCATGCTCATCATCTCACAGCAGGTGCATGCCCCAAACCCCCCCCCAATTGTTTCAGTGCTACAGCCGTGTGCACGTTTCTAACCCCGCCCTCGCCCCCGCACAGAACGAGTCGTGCTTCCGCCAGGACTTCCTGCTCAAGTACAAGAACCACACGGAGCAGGACGAGATCGAGACCCGGGAGAACCTCAACCGCCTGCTGCTGGAGAACGTGCTGCCGGCCCACGTGGCCTCGCTCTTCGTCGGGGAGAACAAAAAGAACGAAGTAAGACATCTGATTTCAGACATTTGTTTAAAAAAAAAAAAAAAAAAAACATCCCAAAATTCCTGGAATGCAATTTTTTTTCCCCAACACAAAAGTATTTTGATCTTAAGAAAATTCTTAATATTTCCACGTTTAATCAACACATTTAAACCAACCCAGCACCAAAACATGAAAATCAGTTTTCTCAGAATTTCCCTTTTTCAACCCCCAATTTTCCTAAAGTACCACTTTTTCAAAACAATTCTTACTACAAGTACAAAACCCAAAACCAGTGAAGTTGGCACGTTGTGTAAATGGTAAATAAAAACAGAATACAATGATTTGCAAATCCTTTTCAACTTATATTTTAATTGAATGGACTGCAAAGACAAGATATTTAATGTTCCAACTGAGAAACTTAATTTTATTTTGCAAATATTCATTAAATAAGAATTTAATGGAAGCAACACATGCAAACACTGTGTTACATCACCTTTCCTTTTAACAACACTCAGTAAACGTTTGGGAACTGAGGAGACCAATTTTTGAAGCTTTTCAGGTAGAATTCTTTCCCATTCTTGCTTGATGTACAGCTTAAGTTGTTCAACAGTCCGGGGTCTCCGTTGTTGTATTTTATGCTTAATAATGCGCCACACATTTTTAATAGTAGACAGGTCTGGACTACAGGCAAGCCAGTCTAGTACCCGCATTCTTTTAATATGAAGCCATGCTGTTGTAACACCTGGCTTGGCATTATCTTGGTGAAATAAGCAGGGGCGTCCATGATAACGTTGCCTGGATGGCAACATATGTTGCTCCAAAACCTGTATGTACCTTTCAGCATTAATGGTGCCTTCACAGATGTGTAAGTTACCCATGCCTTGGGCACTAATACACCCCCATACCATCACAGATGCTTCCTTTTGAACTTTGCGCCTATAATAATCCAGATGGTTCTTTTCCTCTTTGGGCCGTAGGACACGACGTCCACAGTTTCCAAAAACAATTTGAAATGTGGACTCGTCAGACCACAGAACACTTTTCATCTTTGCATCAGTCCATTTTAGATGAGCTCGGGCCCAGAAAAGCTGGCGGCGTTTCTGGGTGTTGTTGATAAATGGCTTTCGCTTTACTTAGTAGAGTTTTAACTTGTACTTACAGATGTAGCGACAAACTGTAACTACTGTATTCTGAAATGTTCCTGAGCCCATGTGGTGATATCCTTTACACAATGATGTCCCTTTTTGATGCACTACCGCCTGAGGGAACAAAGGTCCGTAATATCATCGCTTACGTGCAGTGATTTCTCCAGATTCGCTGAATCTTTTGTTGATATTACGGACTGTAGATGGGGAAATCTCTAAATTCTTTGCAGTAGCTTGTTGAGAAATGTTGTTCTTGAACAATTTGCTCACGCATTTGTTGACAAAGTGGTGACTCATACTTGTTTGTGAATGACTGAGCATTTCATGGAAGCTGCTTTTATACCCAATCATGGCACCCACATGTTCCCAATTAGCCTGCACACCTGTGAGATGTCCCAGATAAGTGTTTGTTGAGCATTCCTCAACTTGTTCAGTCTTTTTTTGCCACTTTTGCCAGCTTTTTTGAAACATGTTGCAGGCATCAAATTCTAAATAAGCTAATATTTACAAAACACAACGTTTTCCAGTTCGAACATTGAATATATTGTCTTTACAGTCTATTCAATTGAATATGGGTTGAAAAGGATTTGCACGTAATTGTATTCTGTTTTTATTTACGACTTGCACAACGTGCCAACTTCACCGGTTTTGGGTTTTGTATTTCCCACATTTCTCAACTGATTCAATTCTAGGGATGGGATTTATGGCTCTCTAAAGGGAGTCTAATCTTGAAAATCCTGGCCCTTTATGTTTCTGTTTTGAATTACTTCAAATTTTCATCGTTAAAATGTTCACCAATTCATCATACTCATTGATTTGGGGGGAATAATGGAAATTATGAAGATTTAATTTGGCTTGCTTTTGTTTTGTAAGCATCCCATAAGATGGTACCTCAACCCATTTTTTATTTGATCTCACCTAAGAAACTTTGTGGCATCGTAAAAATCACAAAGGCTACAAATAACCTCCATGCAAATCTAATTTACTGTATTTTTTTTCCATGTGAGTATTTCAAACTGTACGAGAAAAAATATATGGCCTATAAATAATACATCTGCAATACTATAATGTAGTTTTATTTGTACAGCACTTTAAAAACCAGTGGACCTAACTAAGTGCTGTACGGAATAATTATTAAAAAACACAGAAACTAACAGACCACAAGATACACCTAAAAATGGTGGAAAAAAAAAACAACAATAAAAACTAATGAAATGGAATCAATAAAAAGAAAAGCTAAAACCTAATAAAGTGGTATGAGTAAGGATAAGAAAATAAAAAATATATAAATCAATCAATCAATCAATCAATCAATGTTTATTTATATAGCCCCAAATCACAAATGTCTCAAAGGACTGCACAAATCATTACGACTACAACATCCTCGGAAGAACCCACAAAAGGGCAAGGAAAACTCACACCCAGTGGGCAGGGAGAATTCACATTCAGTGGGACGCCAGCGACAATGCTGACTATGAGAAACCTTGGAGAGGACCTCAGATGTGGGCAACCCCCCCCCTCTAGGGGACCGAAAGCAATGTCGAGCGGGTCTAACATGATACTGTGAAAGTTCAATCCATAGTGGCTCCAAGACAGCAGTGAGAGTCCCGTCCACAGGAAACCATCTCAAGCGGATCAGCAGCGTAGAGATGTCCCCAACCGATACAGGCGAGCGGTCCATCCTGGGTCTCGACTCTGGACAGTCAGTACTTCATCCATGGTCATCGGACCGGACCCCCTCCACAAGGGAGGGGGGGACATAGGAGAAAGAAAAGAAGCGGCAGATCAACTGGTCTAAAAAGGAGGTCTATTTAAAGGCTAGAGTATACAGATGAGTTTTAAGATGAGACTTAAATGCTTCTACTGAGGTAGCATCTCGAACTGTTACCGGGAGGGCATTCCAGAGTACTGGAGCCCGAACGGAAAACGCTCTATAGCCCGCAGACTTTTTTTGAGCTCTAGGAATCACTAATAAGCCGGAGTCTTTTGAACGCAGATTTCTTGCCGGGACATACGGTACAATACAATCGGCAAGATAGGCTGGAGCTAGACCGTGTAGTATTTTATACGTAAATAAAACAAAAGAATGAGCACAATATATAAATGTGAATGCAAATCTAAACAAACCCATGTAAAAAAACAAAAACAAAGTGCATCCAAATGTTGCCACGTTTCCTTTTGACTTGTGCTCATTTTGTGGGTGGGTGTGACCTCCATTCAGTCACATGGCGCACATGCGAAGGCAGCGTGGGCAATTTACATGTAAAGTACCAGTCGAGTGGGGGCAAAACTACTTGACTTTATATGCTTAATTGCGTATTCATTAAACCATATCCAATTGTATTTACAATCCGCAAAGTACGTGAAAATACCGTCTAAACATCCCCAAAATGCCACAAAACCACTCATCACACCATTCTTGCCAACCCTCACGATTTTTCCGGAAGACTCCCAAATTTCAGTGCCCCTCCCGAAAAACTCCCGGGGCAACCATTCTCCCCAATTTCTCCCGATTTCCACCCGGACAACAATATTGGGGGCGTGCCTTAAAGGCACTGCCTTTAGCGTCTTCAACAACCTGTCGTCACGTCCGCTTTTCCTCCATACGAACAGCTCGTAGGCCCAGTCACATAATATATGCGGCTTTTATGCACACACGTGTGACTACAAGGCATACTTGGTCAACAGCCATACAGGTCACACTGAGGGTGGCCGTATAAACAACTTTAACACTGTTACAAATATGCGCCACACTGTGAACCCACACCAAACAAGAATGGCAAAACACATTTCGGGAGAACATCCGCACCGTAACACAACATAAACACAATGGAACAAATACCCAGAACCCCTTGCAGCACTCACTCTTCCAGGACGCTACAATCCAATCACCTGCCAGCTGTGTCTCGCCGTCAGCACACGCCCCGCCTCTATCCGATGGGGCTCGTCCTCAGCACCATAGACGGATGCGGTGACCTTTTCTCCTGCATGCGCGCTGGCCACACCTCCCTCCTCAAATGTATCACAAAAATAAATGCACTGTGTGGAATTTCATATACCGTATTTCCTTGAAATGCCGCAGGGCATATAGTATGCGCCTGCCTTGAATTACTGCCGGGTCAAACTCGCTTCCCAAAATAATTAGCGCATGCTTAGTATTACCGCCCGGTCAAACTCGTGACGTCACGAATGACACTTCCCCTGTCATCATTTTCAAAATGGAGGAGGCTGATTTCAATACCGGTAAATTGAAATCGCATGAAGGGAAGAAGATTAAGAGCTATTCAGTAGGATTTAAGGTCCAAGCTTACATCACACTCAAATTTTTACTGCATGCCTTTGGTAAGTGCCGGAGTGAGAAAAGGTTTTAAAATAATTAGCGCATGCTTACTTTTACCGCATGCCTTTGGTAAGCGCAGGAGTGAGAAGAGGTTTTAAATTAATTAGCGCCCCGGCGGAAATTCAAGCAAATATGGTATTTACACTTTAATCATCTCTAATAATAAATATTACGTCATCGTAGATTTAAAAAAAAAAAAAAATGTTTTTGTTCAAATAAAGATAAATACTTAAATATCTGCTTGACCTATGATTTTAATCCAACAAATTGTTCCTGCAAACATTTTACAGTACATTTAAAAAATAATAATAATTTGCAAATAAAGATAAATACTTAAATATCTGCTTGACCTATGATTTTAATCCAACAAATTGTTCCTGCAAACATTTTACAGTACATTTAAAAAATAATAATAATTTGCAAATAAATATAAATACTTAAATATCTGCTTGATTTATGATTTTAATCCAACAAATTGTTCATGCAAAAATTTTACAGCACATTTAAAAAAAATAAAAACATTTTCAAATTAAGATGAATACTTAAATATCTGCTTGACTTATGATTTTTATCCAACAAATTGTTCATGCAAAAATTTTAGTTAGATTTTGTTTTATAGAAAAAGCCACTA
>NC_084612.1:6922116-6924616 GCF_033978795.1 Nerophis ophidion
CACACTTTTAACGTTGTGCATGAATGCACAAATGTGAGTTTTGTTGATGTTATTGACTTGTGTGGAGTGCTAATCAGACATATTCGGTCACAGCATGACTGCAAGCTAATTGATGCTAACATGCTATTTAGGCTACAGGTATATTGCATCATTATGCCTCATTTTTAGTTATATTTGAGGTCATTTGGTTTCTTTTAAGTCCTCTTAATTCAATTTATATCTCATGACACACTATATGTATGTAATGGGGCTTTTATTTTTTTTTGCGGCTCTGACATATTTGTTTTTGTATTTTTGGTCAACATTTTAGGTTGCCGACCCCTGGTATAGACTGAGGTGGTTTAGTGGAATGAACCATGGATATTGTTCTCATAAACAGGCTCCAGGAGCCACACATTGAAAGATGATTTTTGCCAACTCACTGACAGTGGGTTTTTTTAAGTGTTCCTGAGTCCATGTGGTGATATCCTTTACACCCAGGACCGTGAGCGTCAGCAGGCGCAAATCGGGATCATGGTGGAGTTCGCCATCGCTCTGATGGGCAAGTTGGACGGCATCAACCGACACTCCTTCAACAGCTTTAGGCTGCGCGTGGGTGAGTTTACTCGGCCAGCTGTGTGTGTGTGTGTGTGTGTGTGTGTGTGTGTGTGTGTGTGTGTGTGTGTGTGTGTGTGTGTGTGTGTGTTTGCAAAATGATGTCATCCCATTCTGGGGAAATGTTCCACTGCCAAATTTCATCACTGTTTGCGGATTTACGGCTTAGTGTCGACACGTGCTTTCATTGGCAGGTTAAAGATCAACTTGTCTTATTAAATCCAAAGGAATAACTTCTTATAAAAAACATTTGCACTCCCAGAAGGTTCTTTTTTTGTGTGTTTTTCATAAACATAGGGTCGTTATTTTACAAAGCCCCAGTTGACTCTGTATTTGTGCAAAAGCCAAAACCAGTGAAGTTGGCACGTTGTGTAAATTGTACATAAAAACAGAATAAAGTGATTTGCAAATCGTTTTCAACTTATATTCAATGGAATAGACTGCAAAGACAAAATAGTTAATGTTCAGACTAAGAAACTTATTTTTTTTTATCAAATAATCATTACCTTAGTATTTAATAGCAGCAACACATTGCACAAAAGTTGGCACGGGTGCATTTTTACCACTGTGTTACATGGCCTTTCCTTTTAACAACACTCAAGTAAACGTTTGGGACCAATTTTTGAAGCTTCTCATGTGGAATTCTTTCCCATTCTTGCTTGATGTACAGCTTCAGTTGTTCAACAGTCCGGGGTCTCTGTGGTGATATTTTAAGCTTCATATTGCGCCACACATTTTCAATGGGAGACAGGTCTGGACTACAGGCAGGCCAGTCTAGCCCTCGCACTCCTTTACTATGAAGCCACGCTGTTGTAACACCTGGCTTGGCATTGTCTTTTTGAAATAAGCAGGGGCGTCCATGATAACGTTGCTTGGATGACCACATACAGTATGTTGCTTCAAAACCTGTATATACCTTTCAGCATTAATGGTGCCTTCACAGATGTGTATGTTACCCATGCCTTGGGCACTAATACACCCCCATACCATCACAGATGCTGGCTTTTGAATTTTGCGCCTATAACAATCTGGATGGTTGTTTTCCTCTTTATTTCGGAGGACACAACGTCCACAGTTTCCAAAAACAATTTGAAATGTGGACCCGTCAGGCCACAGAACACTTTCCCACTTTGCATCAGTCCATCTTAGATGAGCTCGGGCCCAGCGAGGCTGGCGGTGTTTCTGGGTGTTGTTGATAAATGGCTTTCGCTTTGCATAGTAGAGTTTTAACTTGCACTTACAGATGTAGTGATAAACTGTACTCACTGACAGTGTTTTTTTGTAGTGTTCCTGAGCCCATGTGGTGATATCCTTTACACACTGATGTCACTTTTTGATGCAGTACCGCCTGAGGGATCCAAGGTCACGGGCATTCAATGTTACGTGCAGTGATTTCTCCAGATTCTCTGAACCTTTTGATGTTATTACGGACCGTAGATGGTGAAATCCATAAATTCCTTACAATAGCTGGTTGAAAAATGTTGCTCAGTCATTTGTATTAGTGGTCTTCTTCAAGATTACATTTTAAGTCCTCTTTTTTTATAATTTGGGCTATTAAACTTGTGTCCAGTGAGTTCAGTTAAAAAAAAAACGTTCAAGACACTCACATTTTTGCAGCAAATTCTTAAAAATGCTGTCATAGAGATGATCTTTGACTTGCTTTGGTTTGCAGAGCGCTCATGTTCCTGACAAAATAAATAGACCAAAATCAAATGGTTACTGTAGAGGACACTGGTTCTCCGGAACTTACAAAATAAGACTCATAGTTACGGCAGACGTCGGGCTCCTCCGTACTTTCATTTCTGGAAATGTGACCCCCAATCAGGTTGAATATCCCTGCTCTAACGGGTTATAATATTTAGTTTGAAATAATATTAGGTCTGTGGTCTACAAAATCAATCGAAAA
>NC_084612.1:6927116-7014616 GCF_033978795.1 Nerophis ophidion
GCCCCGTCTTATTATTATTATCATATATCAATACTACCTCTTTTTATGTTTGATCTGGCTGCTTTTAAAAAGCGGCGCCATGGCAACCTAACATTTGTCTTCTTATCCAACACTTGGGCTTTATGTTCCTGGTGAGGCGAGTCTGTCCAAGGTTTCTTCTTCTTTTTTCTCTCTGACTGTGACCAGACACATTATTCATACTCAGTGAACTCATTTGATACCGCGCCAAACAGAAACTGTACAACAAAAGTACAGGTTTTGATATTGAAAAAAACTGAACTAAAATAATATCTATTTACAAAAGCGACATTTCCAATGGAAATAAAATTAACACAAATAACCAGCAAAAACTACCCAATTATTTTAGTTGCCCTAACCTCAATAAAGGATTGATATGGGTTTTGTATTACCACTTGTTGCTTTAATACAAATCACACAAAAGAATCTGATACAAATAATACATTAAAAACATTCTTAAATACATTTAACAAATTGATGCTGCAACACAAATATCTCTAAACTTTTAGTTCATACCTTGTGTAGTGATAATACCTCCAAACTCTATATTTTGAAGTAAGATGCATTCAATGGTCTTTAACACAAGTAATAGCTTCTATACTCTGGGTATGTAACAGCTGATGCCTTAACACATAAACCTCAAATATTTTCAACATTTTATGCTCTACTCAGTAATACTTCTAAACAATGTAAATGATAAATGGGTTGTACTTGTAAAGCGCTTTTCTACCTTCAAGGTACTCAAAGCGCTTTGACACTAATTCCACATTCACCCATTCACACACACATTCACACACTGATGGAGGGAGCTGCCATGCAAGGCGCTAACCAGCACCCATCAGGAGCAAGGGTGAAGTGTCTTGCTCAGGACACAACGGATGTGACGAGGTTGGTACTAGGTGGGGATTGAACCAGGGACCCTCGGGTTGTGCACGGCCACTCTACCACTGCGCCACGCCGTCCCATATGTTTAAAAATGTTTGCATTATCACAAACAAAACCTTAACACAAATAATTTCTCTAAAATATTTTCAATGGTTGACCCAATCAAATTTTATTATATACTCAAATAAAACACCTACATTGTGTGTGTGTGTATATAAACACATTTTATATACACCATATTGCCAAAAGTATTTGGCCACCCATCCAAATGATCAGAATCAGGTATCCTAATCACTTGGCCTGGCCACAAGTGTATACAATCAAGCACTTAGGCATGGAGACTGTTTCTACAAACATCTGTGAAAGAATGGGTCGCTCTCAGGAGCTCAGTGATTTCCAGCGTGGAACTGTCATAGGATGCCACCTGTGCAACAAATCCAGTCGTGAAATTTCCTCGCACCGAAATATTCCAAAGTTAACTTTCGGCATTATTACTGTATGAAAAAATAGAAGAGTTTGGGAACAACAGCAACTCAGCCAACTGACAGATAGGGGTCAGCGGATGCTGGATCGCATAGTGCAGAGAGGTCGCCAACTTTCTGCACAGTCAGTTGCTACAGAGATCCAAACTTCATGTGACTTTCCAAATAGCCCACGTACAGTACGCAGAGAGCTTCATGGAATGGGTTTCCATGGCCGAGCAGCTGCATCTAAGGCGTACATCACCAAGTCCAATGCAAAGCGTCGGATGCAGTGGTGTAAAGCAAGTCGCCACTGGACTCTAGAGCAGTGGAGACATGTTCTCTGGAGTGATGGATCACACTTTTCCATCTGGCAATCTGATGGATGAGTCTGGGTTTGGAGGTTGCCAGGGGAACGGTACATTTCGGACTACATTGTGCCGAGTGTGAAATTTGGTGGCGGAGGAATTATAGTGTGGGGTTGTTTTTCAGGAGTTGGGCTTGGCCCCTTAGTTCCAATGAAATGAACTTTGAATGCTCCGGGATACCAAAACATTTTGGACATTTCTATGCTCCCAACCCTGTGGGAACAGTTTGGAGCGGGCCCATTCCTCTTCCAACATGACTGCACAAACCAAGGTCCATAAAGACATGTAGAGGGGGGCAAAAAAGTATTTAGTCAGCCACCGATTGTGCAATTTCTCCCACTTAAAATGTTGACAGAGGTCTGTAATTTTCATCATAGGTACACTTCAACTGTGAGACAGAATGTAAAAAAAATAAATAAATCCAGGAATTCACATTGTAGGAATTTTAAAGAATGTATTTGTAAATTATGGTGGAAAATAAGTATTTGGTCAACCATTCAAAGCTCTCACTGATGGAAGGAGGTTTTGGCTTAAAATCTCACGATACATGGCCCCATTCATTCTTTCCTTAACACGGATCAATCGTCCTGTCACCTTAGCAGAGAAACAGCCCCAAAGCATGATGTTTCCGCCCCCATGCTTCACAGTAGGTATGGTGTTCTTGGGATGCAACTCAGTATTCTTCTTCCTCCAAACACCACAAGTTGAATTTATACCAAAAAGTTCTATTTTGGTTTCATCTGACCACATGACATTCTCCCATGTGCTCTCTTGCAAACTTCAGACGGGCCTGGACATGCACTGGCTTAAGCAGGGAGACATGTCTGGCACAGCAGGATTTGATTCCCTGTCGGCGTAGTGTGTCACTGATGGTAACCTTTGTTACTTTGGTCCCAGCTCTCTGCAGGTCATTCACCAGGTCCCCCCGTGTGGTTCTGGGATTTTTTCTCACTGTTCTCATGATCATTTTGACCCCACGGGATGAGATCTTGCGTGGAGCCCCAGATCGAGGGAGATTATCAGTGGTCTTGTATGTCTTCCATTTACTGATAACTGCTCCCACAGTTGATTTTTTCGCACCAAGCTGCTTGCCTATTGTAGATTCACTCTTCTGGTGCAGGTCTACAATTATTTTCCTGTTGTCCTTCGACAGCTCTTTAGTCTTGGCCATAGTGGAGTTTGGAGTCTGACTGTTTGAGGCTGTGGACAGGTGTCTTTCATACAGATAACGAGTTCAAACAAGTGCCATTAATACAGGTAACGTGTGGAGGACAGAAGAGCTTCTTAAAGAAGAAGTTACAGGTCTGTGAGAACCAGAGATCTTACATGTTTGAAGTGACCAAATACTTATTTTCCACCATAATTTACAAATAAATTCTTTAAAATTCCTACAATGTGAATTCCTGTTTTTTTTTCTCACATTCTTTCTCTCACAGTTGAAGTGTACCTATGATGAAAATTACCGAGCTCTGTCACCATTTTAAGTGGGAGAACTTGCACAATCGGTGGCTCACTAAATACTTTTTTGCCCCACTGTATGAGAGAGTCTGGTGTGGATGAACTTGACTGGCCTGCACAGAGTCCTGACATGAACCCAATAGAACACCTTTGGAATGAATTAGAACGGACACTGAGAGGCCAGGCCTTCTCGACCAACATCAGTTGAGTGACCTCACCAATGCGCTTTGGAAGAATGGTGGAAAATTCCTATAAACACACTCCGCAACCTTGTGGACAGCCTTCCCAGAAGAGTTGAAGCTGTAAAAGGTGGACCGACATCATATTGAACCCTATTGGTTAGGAATGAGATGGCACTTCAAGTTCATATGTGAGACAAGGAAGGTGGCCAAATACTTTTGGCAATATAGTGTACCTCCAAATTGTATTTCTAAGTTTGATGCTAGGTTTGATGAAGACCCAGGACACGTTGGAAAGACTATGTCTCCCGGCTGGCCTGGGAACGCCTCGGGATCCCCCGGGGAGAGCTAGACGAAGTGGCTGGAGATAGGGAAGTCTGGGCTTCCCTGCTTAGGCTGCTGCCCCCGCGACCCGACCTCGGATAAGCGGAAGATGATGGATGGATGGATGGAGTTTGATGCTTCCAAACATTTTCAACAGTTGATGCATTAACACAAATAATACCGGCAAAATATTTTCAACAGCTGATGCATTACCTACCACAAATAATACCTAAATACTATATATAATGCTCGAACACAAATAACACCTCCAAAGTATGTTTAACAGCTGAAGCCTTCCCACAAATATCTGCAAAACATTTTCAACACTTGATGCATTACCACAAATAATAATTCCAAACTATATGTATTTTCAACATGTAATGATATATAAAATGCCACCAAATGAAAAAATTATGTTACGTTGTGTGTTTAATTTACCAACAGTAAAGCATAGACTTTTAAAACATTTATTTTTGAAGACGTTATTTGTAGTATGGCATTAGATGTTAAAATATATTTTAGAGGTGTTACTTGTTTTTGTGACTTGTATTATTTGTGTTAAGGCATCAACTGTTTTTTGTATAAAAATAATGTATATAGTTTGAAGGTATTGAATTCTTTGTGGTAAGGCATAAGGAGATTAAATTGCTTTAGTTGTATTAGTGGGTCATTTATTGTGTTAAGGCATCCATATAAAATGTGTCGTTCAGAGGTTTTATTTGGTTGTAATATTTGTGTCAAAGGCTTTCTTTATTAAAATACAGTACAGGACAAAAGTTTGGACACACCTTCTCATTCAATGGGTTTTCTTTATTTTCATGACTATTTACATTGTAGATTGTCACTGAAGGTATCAAAACTATAAGTGAACACTTGGAGTTATTAAGTACTTTACAAAAGTGAAATAACTGAATACATGTTTTATATTCTAGTTTCATCAAAATAGCCACCCTTTGCTCTGATTACTGCTTTGCACACTCTTGGTATTCTCTCGATGAGCTTCAAGCACACCTGTGAAGTGAA
Source organism: Nerophis ophidion (assembly GCF_033978795.1). NCBI lineage: Eukaryota > Metazoa > Chordata > Actinopteri > Syngnathiformes > Syngnathidae > Nerophis > Nerophis ophidion. The sequence continues at coordinate 6,931,833 of NC_084612.1, forward strand.
AACCATTTCAGGTGACTACCTCTTGAAGCTCATCGAGAGAATGCCAGGAGTGTACGAAAAAGTAATCAGAGTAAAGGGTGGCTATTTTGAAGAAGCTAGAATATAAAACATGTGTTCAGTTATTTCACCATTTTTTTGTTAAGTACATAACTCCACGTGTGCATTCATAGTTTTAATGCCTTCAGTGACAATCTACAATGTAAATAGTCATGGAAATAAAGAAAGAGCATTTAATGAGAGGTGTGTCCAAACTTTTGGCCTGTACTGTATCGTACATACAATGTGGTGGCAGTTGGTTATAGTATAACACACGATAACACAGTGACCAAATAATGCTTGTAAAATTGATCTTTTAACAGTCGATGCCTTTACACAAATAATTTAAGCCACATCAACTGTAAAGTTTTATATGTAAAGTAGCTTGTATAAGTAAGCTACCGTATTTTTCAGGTTATTAGTCGCTCCGGGGTATACATCGCACAGGCCAAAAATGCATAATAAAGAAGGAAAAAAACATATATATGTCGCACTGTAGTATAAGTCCCATTTTTGGGGGAAATTTATTTGATAAAATCCAACACCGAGAATAGATATTTGAAAGGCAATTTAAAATAAATGAAGAATAGTGAACGACAGGCTGAATAAGTGTACGTTATATGACGCATAAATAACCAACTGAGAAGGTGCCTGCTATGTTAACGTAACATATTATGGTAAGAGTCATTCAAATAACTATAACATATAGAACATGCTATACGTTTACCAAACAATCTGTCACTCTTAATTGATAAATCCCATGAAATCTTCTTCCTTGATGTCGCTTCTAAACAACTCTGCCAACTCCAAAGGTATGCGCCGCTTCCTCTTGTTTTCTGCTGCATATTTCACTACGTCCAGCTTGTAATCTGCAGTACATGATTTCCCTTTCGGTGCCATTTTTGTTCAGCCCTTCTCAGTTTTTATAAGTTACCGCCAACGATGAAATGATCCATTTTAATAGCTACGGCAGTAGCATATAGCAGTTAGCATTCCATGACCCACAATGCACTTCTGCCATGACCCGCCCCCGCCAAATTCTTATTGGCTGACGAGTGTGTGACGATTGCTGACATTTTCTTCGTCTCTTCCGCGAATGAGATAAATAATTTTTGATATTTAACGGTAATGTGTTAATAATTTCACACAAGTCGCTCCGGAGTATAAGTCGCACCCCCGGCCAAACTATGAAAAAAAACTGCGACGTATAGTCTGAAAAATACGGTATATTGAATTTTTGTATTGTTTGAACCCTCAACTACAGCACACAAATAATAGTTTTTTAAATGTTTATATTACTTTCCTTTGTACTTGTACTTTGTGTTACAAACCAAACATGGCACTTTAAACTCATGTGTTGCAATCACTGACGAGCGTGTGTGTTTGTCAGGTGACGGAGGAGACGTCTGACGTGCTGCACAAGCTGGGCTACTCGTGCGAGTGTCGCGGCTTCATCAACGTGAAGGGAAAAGGTGAACTGAAGACATTCTTTGTGTGCACGGACATGAGCAAGCAGCAAGGCATGGGTCTGAGCTGAGTCACACCACTTACAAGGACGCTGTTTACATGCCAAACGGGATTGCGCTACACATGCAACCCCACACGGGCGCGGCGGTCTGAGGCTGGGAGCAAGAGTACTTTGAGCTTACTTTTAGACGGCCGTGAGAGGAAAACGTATGTATTGTACTAACGCCATTTTGTGTCTGATGGGAAGACTGCAATGATTGTGTTTGGCCAGTTGGACGCTCTGCTTTGTTACTGTGTAATGAGCAAAAGTGTTTTTTGGACTTGAGTTTAACTTACAATCAAACATTGCTGTCAATCCGTTTACCTGCCTACATGTTTTAGCAGTGTCTGATCCAGCAAGCCTACTTGTTGTCCATCTTTGTTTCTGTCCTGGTTCTTAACCGCCTAGATCCTCATGCCTCTTCATTGGCCTTACTTGAGCACCAGTGTGGTTCTTACAACTATTAACACATGATGCATATTTGGGCCTTTTTGTGTGTAAACTTTTGTTCAGTCACAGAATGTAATAAATTATTCACAATGGTGATTTAATTAAAAATACATTTATTGAATGAAATGTCAACTCCCGCCCCCCCAAAGTACTTTTTGTAAAAAAAAAAAAAAAAAATGTCATAAAAAAAAAAGACGTTTTTTTGATGTGTACCGCATCTTAAAACAAAATCCACGAGCTCACCAGTGCATACACCCACATTATAAAAAGCAGTCTTCGCTACACAGTTTAGTTTTTCTTCGGTCAATGATGTGACTGTTCAAATATGACTGTAATGTTAGCTAATGTAGCTATGCTCGCGTCGCGTTGTTGTATGCGATACCCGGCGTCTATTACCAGTTAAATTGCAGTAATTGGCACCGACTCCATGGTGTCCATTGGCTCTGCCATCTGCAGGACTGCAGGGAACATATGAAGAGTCACACACTAACCTTTTAGTTGTGTACGTTTTAGAAGATTTACCCGTCGTCATGTCGATGAGAGCGTCCGGAGCGATGCCCATGGCCCTCCTGATGGCCCAAACGCTGCTGATGTCACACGGCGCCACTTGGCCCGTCAGCTCTGTCAAGTTTCCCGTCACCTTCTCAGCTGCAGATAAAAGTTAACAAAAAGCTTATTTTTGAGTCTTTCTAATAAACTCCCACATTTGCGCTTAATGACAAAAATGGCAACTTCTCAAGAACTGCTTACAAAAAAAAAACGCAATATAATAATGGCCTAGTGCAGTGGTTCTCAACCTTTTTTCAGTGATGTACCCCCTGTGAACATTTTTTCAATTCAAGTACCCCCTAATCAGAGCAAAGCCTTTTTGGTTGAAAAAAAGAGATGAAGTAAAATACAGCACTATGTCATCAGTTTCTGATTTATTAAATTGTATAACAGTGCAAAATATTGCTCATTTGTAGTGGTCTTTCTTGAACTATTTGGAAAAAAAGATATAAAAATAACTAAAAACTTGTTGAAAAATAAACAGGTGATTCAATTATAAATAAAGATTTCTACACATAGAAGTAATCAACTTAAAGTGACCTCTTTGGGGATTGTAAAAGAGATCCATCTGGATTCTTGAACTTAATTCTAAACATTTCTTCACAAAAAAGAAATCTTTAAAATCAATATTTACGGAACATGTCCACAAAAAAATCGAGCTGTCAACACTGAATATTGCATTGTTGTATTTTTTTTTCACAGTTCATGAACTTACATTCATATTTTGCTGAAGTATTATTCAATAAATGTATTTATAAAGGATTTTTGAATTGTTGCTATTTTTAGAATATTTTTTCAAAAATCCCACGTACCCCTTGGCATACCTTAAAGTACCCCCAGGGGTATGCGTACCTCCATTTGAGAACCACTGGCCTCGTGGTTAGAGTGTCCGCCCTGAAATAGGTATGTTGTGAGTTCAAACCCCGGCCGAGTCATACCAAAGACTATAAGAATGGGACCCATTGCCTCCTTGCTTTACACTCAGCATCAAGGGTTGGAATTGGGGGTTAAATCAACAAAAAATTATTCCCAGGTCACCGCTGCTGCTCACTACTCCTCTCAGGGGTGAGGGTATTGGGTCAAACGCAGAAGATAATCTCACCACACCTTTTGTGTGTGTGTGTGTGTGTGTGTGTGTGTGTGTGTGTGTGACAATCATTGGTACTTTAACCTAAAATATCTATTAAGTATGATTTGTGTTTTTATATTTTTATCCCTTTAAAAAGGTCAGTATGTTTAAATTTTCTTTTTATTAATATTTTCGGACCTTGAGATTAATCTATAATTTTTAGATTTTAATAAAAATAAACCCTCATATTTAGGGACTCAAAATTGTTGTATAATATATTTCTAGCTTTAAACAGGGCAATCTAACTATACATCAAGTTTACATTCAATGTTCTTAAACCTTTAAACATCCAGTTTGTTAACATAACTCTACTTTTTTGTTAACGTAAAGTGAAAGTACTTATTAGACACCCTTATCGACAAACACTTCACACGGTAGCAAGGCAACCTTGCAAAAAAACAGTGGCAAGTGTCGAAATGTTGCTGCATGCTTTGAATGAGAAACCGTTGCACCATCCAATGGCCATTTCTAAAAATACAAAATTGAAAGCAAGTCGTCTAAATCTTAAATGTGTTTCAATGTTTTGTTCAAACAAAAGTGTGTGTCAAAATATTTGCATTATATTAGATTTCCATAAGTGAACAAATATTTTGTGTTGCATTACCCAATTTCAGTGATGACAATCTTAAAATGTTCCTCCTTTGTTTCCCATACATTTTTGTGGCAACCTGCCACAAATACATTTGTTTTTCCACAAATTGATTTGTCACTACCGTTACTTATCAACACATTATAATGGGACTGTCTGTCCATGTAGCTAGTTGTTCCAACTCCATACAGTAAATGGCATTGTAACGCTGCTTTTTTAAACGCCTCATAAGCACCCGGTCTGCCAAATAATAAAAGTGTTGCCAACTTAGCGAGCATTCAGACCGCTTTAGGTTTTCTCTGTCAAAAAAAGCGACTTACGGCAAATTGAGCTCAACGTTAACAACAAACAGTATTTATGAACAAATTGAGCACCCATGCCCCTGTCTATAATCACTCAAAGGCATCACATACAGTTCATTTGTATTTCTCAACATGCTTGTTTCATGCGTTATTTACCCCCCCAACCTAACGTCACATTCTGTGAAATGAAGTGAAATATATTTATATAGCGCTTTTCTCTAGTGACTCAAAGCACTTTTACATAGTGAAACCCAATATCTAAGTTACATTTCAACCAGTGTGGGTGGAACAGGGAGCAGGTGGGTAAAGTGTCTTGACAAAAGACACAACGGCAGTAACTAAGATGGCGGAAACGGGGATCGAACTTGGAACCCACGGCCATTCCACCAACCAAGCTATACCGCCCTTGTGAGAAATCCTGACATGCGTTTAGCACCTATTTAGGCTTATGACATCTGACAGGATGTTGTGTAATCGTTGCAGTTGGTTTTTCTCCAAAAGTTATGGGTAGATTGTCCTGAAACTTTCAGGAAATGTCCAAAATGGAAAATTACATTTTTAGCCTGATCTGTATAATTTATATTACCTTATGTGTACTTTCTGTATGTGTGTGTATGCCAGCGACCATGATTACAATTAAGGGTTGACCCTAATCACCATCTGGACTCTGGACTTTTTTTTTTTTTTAATATTGGGAGGTCAGGCAAAGATTTATTGCACCATTATATGTGTAGAATATTGCATTTAATTAACATACATTGCAGTTAACTGCATATAAGAACAAAAAAACAAAGACTTACTGTGGTAAATTAAGAGTAAAATGTAAAAAATAGAATAAAAAAAGTTTAACCGAAACACTGAATTTTATTGTTTTTACAACTTATTTTAATTTATAGTTGTTACTAATATCATGTGGTACTTTATTTTTTTTTTATATTTTCATCTAGATTTAAATTTTAGTTTGAGTAACAATAAATACTGTGTTGTTCATTAAAATACTATTGTGCTATTAATCCTAATTTCAATATCAATAAAAAAAAATCCTGATTTTTATGTTTGCCATAACCATCCAGCCCTTTTAAGGAGGTGGTAAACAGTTTGCTTTTAGTCTAAAACCAATTAAAAGCGATAAATCGTTTGTTCTGTGGTTTTTAATCGTTTGTTCTGTGGTTGTGTGATGTTTTTTGCCTGGACCCCAGGAAGAATAGTCTCCACTGCGGTGTAGACTAATGGGGATCCTTAATAAACTAATAAAGGAGGGACGACTGTATGATTGTTTTAAAGTGCAGGTCTTACCCAGCTCCAGCTCTTTGGTGGTGGGCGCAAGCAGGCAGATCATGTTGGGCGGCTGCTTGGTGCTCAGTCGCTCTCTCTGGGCTTCCTGCAGGTCTCGCAGGAGCTTGGTGGTCTCGTCCAGTTTTTGCTGAATGTCTGCAAGTAACAAACAGTAAATGCATTTTCTGAACACAAAGAGGTCTTTGAAGCTTTTTAAAAAGCTGTCAAAGGCTGAGATTCTAAAATAATACAGATGATCAATTAGGAAGGCCCGTGAGCGATAAACTTTTTTTTTTACCTCCTGGAAGATCCTCGTCAGCAGGAAGAGGAGATTCCGTCTTGCAGGAAGTATCAGGTTTGGCGGCCTAGAAGAAAAGAAGGTAGGACACACAGTCAGAGGAGGAAACAGACAACAGGACGAGGTTGGAAGGTCGAGTGAGGCCTCCTGACGGCTGACATACAATCAAAGACTTTAATGAAAGAGGATGAGAGTTCACTGGAGGGAGGCCAAGAACAGCAAACAGCGAAGCCATAGAGTGAGCGAGTGTGTGTGTGTGTGTGCGTGTGTGTAGAAGAACACCAAAGAAACACGGCTGTCTTTCTAGGGGTTGCCATGTTGACACAGCTGAGAGAACACGTGCTTCCAAACATCACATGTATCCCCCCCTTTTTTTTCCATTTCACCGCACAACGCTGACATTTTCCGCTGGAATGTGAGACGCGGCGAGCAGGTGCGCGTCAACGGGAGAGCGGGGGAGGGAGGGATTTAAGCTCCAGATGTTTTTCTTTCCACTCACCTCAGCGTCATCTTTCTCCTCCGGCGAAGTCGAAGGCTGCTCCACCTGCTGGACACACACAAAAACTCAACGTCCTGTTCTTGCAAAGCTAATAGTTTTGTATCTGGTGTCAGGCGCGTACAAGCTCCGCCTCTTTCAGCGTCTTCGAGTGCTCGCCGTTGGTCATGGCGTCCAGTAGGTTGTCGGCCATCTTGTACACGTACTCGTCAGATTTGGTCAGGAAGTCGGACAAGCTGCAAAAGTGAATTCATCGGTATGAGCGAGCATGTGGAGCGTGTCCGATCAGGAATGCTGCAGGTGAAGTGTGGTAGGTCGGCGGGGTCGCGATACATGCCTGTCTAAGCCTTGCAGACTTGACTCGTCTCCGAAGAAGCTGTAGACGAGGTCCGAATCCTCCTTGCTGACGTTGGAGAAGCTGGAGTCGTAGGCGGGCGCGTAGGAGGTGAACGGGCCGTAGTTGGTGTAGGACACTGTGAGGACAGGATAGCGGCGAGTGTCGGGAGATGACGGATGATGTTGATGGATGGGATCCCCCATGAGTCGGCGTGCTGATGTTACCTGGAGTGATGTGATTCCTCTTGTCCTCGCAGAAGCCTTGAAGGCAGTTGACGCCGCTCTGCAGCCGAGTGGCCATCATGCCCAGCTTGACGGGGCAGTGACCAGTCTCTGTGGCAGCAATCACATGACATCTTTCACCTTACATGTTAACAACAGATAGCATGCTAACCCAGTCAAAAACAGAAAGGAACTGTTTGCAAGTTATCGACAACTAAGAATGGGCATCATATATTGTAGCCTCTTGCGATAACGATATGTACCATAAAATATTGTTTGGTAGATAAATGATAAAAGAAACATCTCAAAATGGGTTACAAAGGCTTCCAATTTGGTTGCTGAATGTATAAATACTACAAATGTGGGTATTAATCCAATACCAAGTAGTAACAGAGGCAGTATTGGTTATACCAATAACTGATGTAGAAAATGTTCAAGATTATGCAATGATTGAATTTTTGATCACAATTATAATCAGATAAAAATACAGGATGTCGGTGTAACAATATCGAAGAAACTTTTTCATAACATGGTCACTACGGCCTAGTTTCTCTTGTTATATTCTTATTTTACTGTTGTATTTTTATTATCATTGTTGCTTTTTATTTTTATTCTTATTGTAATATTTTTCTATTTTGTTTTCATTTATACCCCCATTATTTACTTTTTACTACTTTACACTGCTGTTGGAATTTTAACTTTCCTGAGGGAACTCTCCTGAAGGAATCAATAAAGTACTTACTATCCATCCATCTATCAGATCTTATTTGAATCATTTGTTGTTTTACCCCTAAAGCCCTACTGTATCCAAGGATTTACTTTGAGTTTGTAAACAATAACAAAAACGATTTTGTGATAATAAAAATGTTCATGGAATCGCTGTAGTATCGAGGACATACTGATACTATACTTGGTATTGTTACTATCGCTATTTGTTTACATTCAAGAGCTCTAATTTATCCTCCAACATTATGTAGTGTAGCTATTCTTCATCTTTCAGTGACACTTGTAAAAGAAACGTAGTTTACCGCCATTATTGCTGACTTAGAAGTGGCTTTGCATAATGGAGGGATGTAAGCCGCTCGCTAGATTTGCTACATTGGGTTGAGGAAGCGTTTATTTGCTCATTGCTGTCAAATTTGCACAGCTAGAATGTGTTATCAACACACATTATCACAATATAACGATAGTATTAAAAGCTCTATCGTCGGCCAAATTTATATAATTTAAAGCGTATATATCGCGCAACCCTTATGATAGCATAACATATAGCAATTGTGGGTCTTGTAAAATGTATTCATGGGCACGCATGAACATAAAAGTAATTTGATTGGACGTTTTAGCGAGTGATATGCTTTTTCGCCCATCACTATGTCATTATAAAATAATCGGAATAATTAAAGGTAGAAGAGAGCCACAATATTCAATTTAAAGTCCAAGAAATGTGATACATCAACTTACCAGTAATTTGAGGTGCAAGCTGTCTCTTGCCTATTTGTTATGTTTTAAGTATAATTTGAGTTACGAGCCCAACTCGTCGGCAGTTGCAATAATATTGTAACAGGGTTATGCTATTTGAGCAATAAAGAGTTCTATATATCTTTACATGTCACTGTTCCTGCTTCATTTACACAACAATTATACGTTTTCATTTGACAGTTGACGCCGCGCTGAGATCGAAACAATCCGGTTCTTTAACCATCGAAACTAAAAAAGTTAATGCAGAGAAGAAGCAAATGCCCAAATCAGAAAAAGAAACCATCAAAAAGTTGTCCTACCAGTCAGCAAACTACCTAGTCCGCCTACCCGTAGAATCAGTATGCCTCACGCAAGATGCAGCCACAAACGTTCAAGTGACAAACATTTCTTCATAAAAATATTGAAAAGCTGCAAAAATTGTGTTTGACGTGTTTGTTCTGTCTACTGCTGATTCAAAAAACTGTACGGTCGAACATTACCTTTGATACAGTACATAACTATTGTTTGTTGTTATTGCTGACCTCTCCGGTCCGCCGCTCAAATATGTCTGTGTGCAAAATAACAATTTTCTAGTTCCTATTGTTACACAACAAAGAGGCAGACTGTAGGAGACATCGACAAAAGTCTTCCCTCCAAGGTAAATGCCAAACAATATAATTACATTACTTTCTAAAACTATTTTAGTTGTTTGTGGTACGTGATATTGTATTGTTTTTCAAACAATACAATATCCTGTCTAAAAGTACCGTATTTTCCGCACTATAAGGCGCACCTAAAAACCTCAAATTTTCTCAAAAGCTGACAGTGCGCCTTTTAATCCGGGGCGCCTTACATATGGACCAATATTGAGCCACATTAAGCGGTAGAAATGGATGGATGGATTGATGGATGAGGTCTCGCAACTACGGTAAGCAGCCGCGAACTTAATTTTCCCCCGTAGAAGAAGTGCGCTTCTTCTTCTACAGCCGCCGACCTTATTTTACCCTGTAGAAGAAGCAGCGCGCGGTGCATGCTGGGATGTATGACTGCGAGAGGCGTGCCGTTTCTGTGTGTAAAAACCCCACTATTTCGAGTGTTACTATATTGTGATTGTTCGATTTACTGTAACAGTATCAGACTGTTTTTTACGTGTTTATTGAATCAGGGAAAATAATAAAACAGCCGTTTATGGGACGGCGTGGCGCACCGAGGGTCACTGGTTCAAATCCCACCTAGAACCAACCTCGTCACGTCCGTTGTGTCCTGAGCAAGACACTTCACCCTTGCTCCTGATGGTTGCTAGTTGGCGCCTTGCATGGCAGCTCCCTCCATCAGTGTGTGAATGTGTGTGTGAATGGGTAAATGTGGAAGTAGTGTCAAAGTGCTTTGAGTACCTTGAAGGTAGAAAAGCGCTATACAAGTACAACCCATTTTATTTATTTATTTATTCATTGTGGGAGTGAACGGAGTTGTCAGAACATTGGTTTGTAATCTATTAATAAAGTTGGACTGACCTGACTGTTTTGTTGACATTCCCTTTAGCGCAGCACCATCTAAAAGGATGCATAACGTAACCCCAGCCTCTACTGTAGCATCTATTCTATGTGCCTTATAATGCGGTGCGCCTTATATATGAACGAAGTTTTAAAATAGGCCATTCATTGAAGGTGCGCCTTATAGTGCGGAAAATACGGTACCATGTTACATAGTAAAACTGTGGGAGTTTTAGGAGGGCTAAACACTAATTAAAGGGATTTCAATTGATTTCAATAGGCGGGAATGATTTGAGATAAAAGTGATTTTAGTTATGAGCACTATCATGCAATGCAATATAGTCAAAAGTTAAAGGGTACTACTGTATACATGAAGTCAATTTGTCGTGAAAAGCTTTTGTTGCACGTTTTACTTTGACTTTACCTCCTACTGCCGGATCTGCCGGGTTGACAAACGCTAAAGTAGTGGATCCATCTGCCTGCTGCCTGGAAAACTCCACCTGGAGAACAAAATGGTTGATTCTTTCACATAAAGGCAACATAATTGCAGCGTCACAACAAGGGACCTATGGCTATATTCGCCTGTTCTGACTTTGAAATGTTTTTACAATGTTTTGGCGTGCGCTAGTAGTTTTGTATGCTCCTTTTGGCGGGCTTTTGCAGTCTGGCTACATCGTGACAGAGGGAGGTGGATGTACTTATTTAGACATTAGGTAAAGCTCACAGCCGGGGGGGGGGTCTCTATGTGGAAACACAAAAAATGTAGGATACAGTATTATTTATCTTGGCATGTGCATAACACAAACGTGCAACATGCAGTGACATAAATTCTGATTTAAGCAGTTGTTTTCTATTCAAGGTCTGAATCAATCGGAGAGTGTGCCGGTGTCCCTATTGTTGTGACCCGGTGAATCTATGTAATGTATATTTTTGACCGTATCTAGAGAAAAAAGTGCAAGATATGTTTCAAATCAGTGTACATTTTCATCAGATAAATTCTGACACTTTTAGAGGTGTTGGGTGTGGTTTCATTTGCTATCTGGGAATGCTTACACAATCCAAAATCTTTAAAGACAAACTAAAAAAAAACAGGTTACAAAAGAGACTATGGAACTAAATTTACACCAAAGCATATATTTTATGTTTAATCTGTACCACAAGGAAGTGTTTTAAAAATGTAGATTAAAGTCATCATAGGTCCCCTTTAAAAACAGAATATGGTGAATGTGGAATATTGCTGTAACTTCTGGAGGGGGTGTAGCTCATAACTTTGACTTGAACACACTACGTTCTGGCAGAAGAACTGTTTCATCAAAAGTTTACACTTAAATGGTACAACCACCTTCTGTAGTTTTTGTGGAATCAGACTAATCTATAAACGATTAATATGGACCTGGTTGGAATGAATATGGTCCTTCAGTAATAAAATGTGCTTTACATGTTTCACTCACGTCGCACTGCAGCACTCGGTTGGAAAGCTTCCCTCCGGACTCCTCGATGACCTTGCGGATTTCTTCCAGCTCTTTCACGACCCCCTCGTCTTTGGAGTCCTTGACGTGTCTGCAAAGCCCGAAGAATGCAGTTAAAGAGGAGGCGACGGCGGTCCTGAATATAAAAAAAGTTAGAAAAGATTGTCTATCTGCAATATCATTACTTGAATTATTTAATAATTACTACCATGCAAGTGTACTTTTTTGTAGTTTCACAAATAAAATATGACTGGGTGGAAACATCAAGCTCGTCATGAACATTTTTTTTTGTTCAGTGTAAATTAGATTTTTTAAAATGAGATTGCTCTTTGAAGAAGGGCAATGTCGTATCATCTGTGGGAAGCAGCAGCGTAATTCTGCTCAGTTTGTTACTTACTGGAAAACAGGAGCTCAGACCATTCAGACAAAAAAAATCAATTAATATAATTTTATATAAAATATACATTGTAGATTGAGGCAGAGATACTATTTTTACATATTGTATATAAATGTGTATAAGAAATTAAAATTATTAAAAAATAGTAATTAAAGATGCAAAATTATTAATAGTATAAATATTACAATTATAAAACTATGCTAACATGTTAACCATAGCATGCTTACAGTAGCATCAATAAAACATCAAAATGTTTGTCACTAAGGAGCAAACCTGTTAAATTAACTTTTAAAGCTAGCACGCTAATGTTAGAGGCGTGTACCGGAAACATTTCTTTAAAATGCTGGCATAAAAACAATGCATCACGTATCAAAATATGACTAAATTGTACACCTATGAAATTAGCTTAAAATCTAGCATACTTGCATTAGCAAGCTAACATGTTTAATTAGTGAAGTAGAAAAATATTTGACGCTGAGGTATATACATTGGGGCAAAAAAGTATTTAGTCAAGCACCCATTGTGCAAGTTCTCCCAATTAAAATTAATGAAATTTAAAGAATTTATTTGTAAATTATGGTGGAAAATAAGTATTTGGTCAACCATGCAAAGCTCTCACTGATGGAAGGAGGTTTTGGCTCAAAATCTCTCGATACATGGCCCCATTCATTCTTTCCTTAACACGGATCAATCGTCCTGTCCCCTTAGCAGAAAAGCAGCCCCAAAGCATGATGTTTCCACCCCCATGCTTCACAGTAGGTATGGTGTTCTTGGGATGCAACTCAGTATTCTTCTTCCTCCAAACACGACGAGTTGAGTTTATACCAAAATGGATACATGGATGATACAGCAGAGGATTGGGAGAATGTCATGTGGTCAGATTAAACTAAAATAGAACTCTTTGGTATAAACTTAACTCGTCGTGTTTGGAGGAAGAAGAATACTGAGTTGCATCCCAGGAACACCACACCTACTGTGAAGCATGGGGGTGGAAACATCATGCTTTGGGGCTGTTTTTCTGCTAAGGGGACAGGACGATTGATCCGTGTTAAGGAAAGAATGAATGGGGCCATGTATCGTGAGATTTTGAGCCATCGGTGAGAGCTTTGAATGGTTGATCAAATACTCATTTTCCACCATAATTTACAAATAATTTTTTTTTAAATTCCTACAATGTGAATTCCTGGATTTTTCCCCCCATTCTATCTCTCACAGTTGAAGTGTACCTATGATGAAAATTACAGACCTCTGTCATCATTTTGGGAGAACGTGCACAATCGGTGGCTGACTAAATACTTTTTGCCCCACTGTATCTTATGCAAAAAACCTAGTGTGCCAATACTAGAATGCTAACAATTGTGCCAAAGGCTGTTAAAAATAAGCTAAGGTCTACAAATGGCACTCTGACCGTACTTTGGACACCCCTCCTTTAAGGTGTACAGCTAAAAATATAGCTAAAAAAGTAAGCAAGCTAATGCTAATATGCCAACATCCTAAAGTTAGCGTGCTAACAGCTGGAAATTTGCAGACAGCTTCTCATTTAATAGCATGAGGAAGTGTGTCCAAACGCAGTCTGTCATGTTGGCGGGTATGGAAACAAACCCGGAGAAGGTGTTTCTTGGTGATGACTTGACCTTATCCTTTTTTTTTTTGCTTTTACTTTTAAGTCGTCACAAAGACGCACTTGAAGACGTCAGACAGCACGACCAGACAGGTTAAAGACATTCTTCCCATTCTCTGCCTTCAAGGTGGCATTTGAGCAAAAACAAGATCATAGGTCGATTTCTCAGTCTTCAAAGACGTGTGTGGAAATAAACTGACATGTTTTGAAATGGTAGAAACATAAATATGAACAGAGTAGAGACAAACGTGATAATGTTGGGGAGAAAGACCTCGGTGTGCTGGGCGTCTGCGAGCGTTCGCTGCCGTCCGTGCTAGAGTGTGGTTCTCTTTTTAGCACCAGGCAGGCAGACCCTTGTTCCTCACACTTTGCATCCTTATCAGACGGGTCCAGACCAGACATGAACTCGATGCTCTGCTTCAAACTCTTCAGCCTCTCCTGTAGAGGACAATTCAGGCGCATTTTCATAACACTTCTGCTGCCCCCGTGTGGCAAAACCAACAAAAGGTACAAGCTGGGGAAAATGGGATCCCTTTGACCATTTTTCTATGTATTTTTCAGGGCTGCAGCTCCAGAATTTGAATATTTGAGTAATTTATGATTAGTTTGTTCCATTAATGGAGTAATTTGAACATAGGATAAATGCACATAATCGTTGAAATTGGACTTCGCGTATTTTTCGGACCTTAAAGGTGTACTTAAAATCCTTTAATTTTCTCAAAAATCGACAGTGCGTCTAATAACAATACGCCTAATGTACGGAATAAATCTGGTTGTGCTTACCGACCACAAAACAATTTTATTTGGTACATGGTGTAAAGATAAGTGTCACCATTAGATGGTAGTCACACATAAGAGATAAGTGTAGACTGCAATATTCCGGCATTAAAAACACCAAAACTTTAAATGTTCCATTGAAAATAAAGAACATTACACAAGGCACTCAAAAATCTGTCAAAATGTTTTAGTATGACTTTGAAGCCGCACTGCTTGATGGATTGTCGGCCCATTACGGCTACCGTAGTCAGAGATTACGTATTTAAGTATTATTATGGTGTGTGTATAAGGACCGCATCCATTGCCGTCTTTACATGGCCAATTGTGCTTACCTTCTGATACCTGCTGATGTGTATTTGAGATCTGCATAAGTCCTGAAAATGTGCGCAGATCCGCCACTGCAGTCCATGGTGATACCGTAGTCGATAACCTTCTTCTTTTTCACTATCTTCTTGTTATTGGGCATTCACCTTTTGCTGTTGCCATTTCTAATATAAAGTAGCGTAAAGTTGTAAATTATATCTCGCTATGGAAACGCTAAAAATTGCCTATGTAGTGGGTTTACATAATTCATCCCCGGAACTTTAGTTATTAGAGAGTTTGTTTTTTTGCGGGTTGTTGCACTAGTGAGCCACGGATGAGGAGATGCTGCTCCGTTGCTGATTTAAGTAAAGTCTGAATGTCATCAAAACAGTTAGCGCCATCTTTTGACAAATCTTCAACTCCTATCCTTGCACGCTACACCGCTACAACAAAGATGACGGAGAGAAGACTCTGCCGAAGGTGAGTGATGTGAATAAGACCGCCCACAAAACAGCGCATCTTGAAGCGACTGTCAGAAAGCGACTTGAAGATGGTCTGTTAAACAATCTATGTAACATTTTCGCCAAAGAACCACCATGACATGTTATGTAGACCACTAGGACATGTTTTAAATTTAGAAAAACAATCATATGACCTCTTAAATGTGCCTTATAATCCGGTGCACTTTTTGTATGAAAAAAGATCCGAATAGACCCGCTCATCGGCAGTGCGCCTTATAATCTGGTGCGTCCTATGGTCTAGAAAATATGGTCTGTGTGCATTGATAAGATTTAAAAAAAAAAATATCCGCTGTTCCCCCTAAAACAATCACGGCGTTTATTTTTTTTTTTACAAACATTCAAGTCAAACATTTAAAAATTGGTCTTGTCTTGCATTTGTATCCAAGTATTGGGGTCTTTTTCTAAATTGATTCAAATTATGCAAGCGAATACCTGCGATTAATCACGAATAATCCAAAATTCAAGTGTGATTAATCTGATATGAAAAAGGAATCATTTGACGAAACTCATTTTTACTATTCCATACCTGGCTCAGGATCTTCATGCCTGAGTGTAGCATCTTGCGAGCCGCCTTGTGGTAGATGGTCTCGGCTTTGTTGTACGCCATGGCGTTCTCGCACATTGTCCTGAAATCAGCCTGCAACAAGCACATCTCACATGACTTACAGCAACAAACGGCCCTCTCAGGTCCTACTATTCAGTGATTTAATCCAGACTATCAGGATGAAGATTTATATTTTCTTTTTAACACTTGTACGACAATTAAAAGTGATCATTGAAATACGCAAGGAACGTCGTACGACGCAGAATATTGAACACTTAAAGTTACTGTTTTTATGTTTTACGGTGGTCAAAATTGTGTTACACTTGCATGCAATGTTTTTTGACTGAAGTTGCTAACCTACTATTGTTTATGGTAGCATATTCACGTTAGCATGGTACCATTTAACTTTACTGCACTCCAGAAGTAGCCCCTGTCAATTACAGCACAAAAAGTTTGGGGGCTATGCAGTTTGTTAGCATTTTTAGACCTGACAACCAGCATCTTTATGCAAATAAAACACAGCTGTTCCGAATATTAACCGTATTATTGGCTAGCGCAGGTTGCTAGCATGTTATATGTTGGCATATCTGTTAGAACTGTTAGCATGTCTACTTTGTCAACACTAGCCAAAGTAAAAAGGATTTGATAGGCCAATGGAATCACCCTTTAAGTCACATTAGCTATGTTCACACTGCAGGTCAATTCCGATCAATATCTCATTTAAAAAAAAAATTATATCAGATTTTTTTAGGTCAATATAAACAGCACAATTCCATTTTTTTCCAAATCCGACCCAGGACTCTTTCTTATGTGGATATTTCATCAGATATGCATCCAATGACATCAGACTAGCGCTGCAGCTATCGATTATTTCAGTCAATGAGTAGTGTATGGGCAGCACAGTTGAAGAGGGGTTAGTGCGTCTGCCTCACAATACGAAGGTCCTGAGTAGTCCTGGGTTCAATACCGGGCTCGGGATCTTTCTGTGTGGAGTTTGCATGTTCTCTCAATGAATGCGTGGGTTCCCTCCGGGTACTCCGGCTTCCTCCCACCTCCAAAGACATGCACCTGGGGATAGGTTGATTGGCAACGCTAAATTGGCCCATGTGTGTGATTGTGAGTGTGAATGTTGTCCGTCTATCGGTGTTGGCCCTGTGATGAGGTGGCGACTTGTCCAGGGTGTACCCCGCCTTCCACCCGATTGTAGCTGAGATAGGCTCCAGCGCCACCCGCAACCCCGAAGCGAATAAGCGGTAGAAGATGGATGGGATGGATGGAGTAGTGTATCGATTAGTTTGTATGATTAATCCAGTAATCTGATAAACACACTTTATAGCCCCAATAATGTAAAAAAAACAAACAATGTTTCTGCTTGTGATAACGTTCATTATTTTCTTAATAAATGCACATCATCAACATTGAAATAGCACTTTTAACATGTGTGCATTAATAACAATTATAACAGCACCCACAAACCACCACTCTAATGTTCACACGTGAAAAAAACCATGTCCGCATATTTAAAGTTCCAGACAATCCATGCAGTCTTAATTTGACAAATGTTTATTAGTAACTCTCATCAAATGATTAATCGAAGCAACAGAATTTAAATTAAAGCTGTATTCTAATTGAATTTAGTCAATAATATGGGTCACGGCACTGATTATTAGAAGCCCCCCTTTTGGGACGGGGTGACTAGAATTGAAGACTAACAATGTATTCTACAATAAGGAGTAAGTACAAACAATAACAACACCAACGCTGAGTTAGTTGAGCTATCTAAAAGTCAAACCTATGTCTAAAATGTTTGTCTGTCTCTCATGCTTTTGTTCACCAAGTTTGCTTCCTTTTGGCAAGAACCAAAACTAAAAGTTAACTTGAAGTGTGTGCTCCTTCTTCACTCTCTCTCCAGGGCGGCACTTTATGACATCATTAATAATAATTAATGTATGTGTAAGAGTGCATAGATAAGGAAACCGGGTGAACTCATGTGTGCATCTTTTCTTGCAGAAGCCATTCTTATTCTGCCAAAAGAAGGTACAATTTTCTCTAACACAACCCTACATTAGCCGTACATACAAGTCCCATATTTTTTGGGGTAATGTAAACAACAATATTAAAATATCGAATTAGGCAGCATACTGTGCAGTGTAAATTTAGCCATTTTTTTAACACAAATGTGTTCCTGTGTTTATTAAAACCCACCTTGAGTTCATCCAAAGACACGTAACAACCTTTCTTGACTTTGTCTTTCATTGTGCTGAAGTCCATAGGATGTTTAATAATAGAAGAGTAGCCTGGGGCAATCAGGTCTGTCACTGGAAAAGTAAAAAACGCACTGGGATCTTTCCTGTTGATAAAGAAAAGCACACCACTATTAGTGCATTGTGAGCAGTGCAGAATAACAACAAATGCTGCTGCACCTTTGGAGCTGTCTGATGAGCTGATTCAGTGCTTCCTGCAGTGGAGTTTGCTCTTTCTCCG
Organism: Nerophis ophidion; assembly: GCF_033978795.1. Taxonomy (NCBI): domain Eukaryota; kingdom Metazoa; phylum Chordata; class Actinopteri; order Syngnathiformes; family Syngnathidae; genus Nerophis; species Nerophis ophidion. The sequence continues at coordinate 6,950,089 of NC_084612.1, forward strand.
CTGATTATTATAGCACAAAAAAAAATGGGTTTTCCTCTAAGTTACGACACAACACTTCTTGTTTTTTTAAGACTACCTTCCAGTTTATCCAGCTCCGAGCGGATAGGAGTTCTGCAGCTTTCCCGGTCGTCATCTCCATCTGCATCTTGGACTTTTCTCTTTTTAATCACCTATCATGACAAAAGTGTCCATCAACACCAATACAAATAGAGTTACATTTCTACAGTCAGTACCCTTTTCTTTCCTTTGTCACTATCGGGTGTTCCACAGTTTCTCTCCTTCTCCTTCTTCTTTTTCTTCTTCTTGTCCTTGTCCTTGTCCTTGGGTTTGTCATAATCTGTGGACTGCTCGTCGTAAAACGTGTCCAAACTGGAGCTCCCTGTGGTCACCTCATTGCCGGATACCTTCAGCACCAGCTTGAGGGGTCTCTCTCCATATTCTACAAATACAACCATAACATCAGCAGCTGCTCAGTCTGCTTTTAATTGACACATAATACCACACAGAGACTAGCCAGCAACTAATAAAAAAGATAACAAGCAAACAGTACACACTCCATACTACTTGGTAGATGTGCATTCGCCGCTGGCTGGATCAGTGCAGTGGTCACGCTTAATTGCGCCATTGTGAGTAGCGACCGGACCGCTGTTTTCAAAATCAAAATTGCATTTGCATTGTTTTAATCTCCATAATACACAGAGAGTCATGACGTAGAACACATATCATAGTTTAACCAGAATATCGACATTTTTGGATTGAACAAGTACCGTATTTTCCGGACCATAGGGCGCACCGGATTATAAGGCGATCAATGGTCTATTTTTGATATTTTTTCATATATTAGGCGCACCAACTTATAGGGAGCATTAAAGGAGTCATATATATATATATTTTTTTCTAAATTAAAAAACACTTCCTTGTGGTCTACATAACATGTAATGATGGTTCTTTGGCCAAAATGTTGCATTGATTATGTTTTACAGATCATCGCTTTCTGACAGTCGTTTAAGGAAGAAGTGTCAAAAGACGGAGCTAACTGTTTTAATGACATTCATACTTTACTTAAGTCAATGACGGAGCAGCATCTCCTCATCCGGAAACAACCACACGGGAAATGTGTCTCGTGAAAAACCGTCCAACCGGATCTCTAATAACTTAAGTTCCTTGGGTGAATAATATAAACTCACTACACCGGTATGTTTTAGCACTTTCATGGTGCGTTCACTGACATATATAATTAAGAACTTTACACTACTTTATGTTAGAAATTGCAACAGCGGAGGATGAATGTCATATAAAATGAAGATAGAGAAAAAGAAGAAGCTTATCAACTACGGAGTTGGGACGGATGCACGCAATTTTTTTTAGGATTTACGCAGATCCCAAATACAGATTAGCAGGTACCATAAGGTAATAAAAGTTGCTTTTGCACAATATTGCGAAACAACACGACAGATAATATGTCTTACATTATACAGACACACACCATAATACCGTAATACTCGTAATTTTAATGCGCCGACAATCCTTCAAGCTGTGCGGCTTCGTAGCTTAACAAAGTCATATTAAAACATATTTAAACATTTTTGAGCGCTGTGTGTAATGTTCTATATTTTCAATGGAACATGTGAAATGTTGGTGTTGTTTACTTGAGACCCATCCTAGTGCCATCATAGTGCAGTCTAAACATATCTCTTATGTTTGACTACCATCTACTGATCACACTTATTGTAGGAGCCTAAATGCTGTTTAAGTTAATTTACATTTTATGGAAGGTGCTTTATGTTTACTCAGCCAAAATGGGACTATATACTTTATTTGCATGCTTAAAATAATTATAAGGTACACTTTATTTGTAATTATTACATTTATCTACATAATTTGATGACGTAACTGTTTAATTGCATATATGGTGGAAGGATCTGTGTGGTAAGAAAGATGGTTTTGGACACAATGTATTGTGGGTAATGGCAGTCAGGTATGGGGGAATCGAGCCACACAGTTTTTTGACCTCACTCTTAATTTGTCTGACTCTTACTTTTTTTAATTCGTTGTTACTGTAACTAACCAGCTTTATTTTGCCATTCATTTGTTCCAACATCGTTATTGTTTTACATTTTTTAAGGATTACGTTGCCAAGTAAACGATACAAAACGAAGAGGAGCGTCTGGCGTTTTGTTTGTTTTTGCCGCAGCAAGCAGAGTAGGAGAAGGTAGAGGAGCGTCAAGCTGAGGATTCATTAGGGATCTACACTTATCATTACACCATGTACCAAATAAAATAGCTTCGAGGTAGGTGAGCTCCACCAAACTTATTCTTTACATTAGGCGCACCGAGTTACAAGGCCCACTGTCGAGTTTTGAGAAAAAAAAAAATTTTTAAGTGCGCTTTATAGTCCAGAAAATACGGTACTCGCGCCAATAAATCCCTGACAAAATTTGGCAAGTTTACAGTAGACAAAGCTCCCCAGCAAAAATATAAAGTGAGTAAAATGTTATATAATAAGTTATACATTTACACGTGTGTCCGCCAAATATCTTTAAAATTGATTGATTTGCACACTCATTTTTTTTGGACCCATTGGGGGCCTGGCTCTCTGGTTTGTGACTCACAAGTTGAGTACGAGCAGCAATGTTTACTCAAATTTTCGGTCACCTCCCCTACTAAATCCATGAATTTTTTAATTAATTAAAAATACACTGTAACTGTGAAACCTTTTTTTTCTTGCACTTTGTTTAGCAAACTTTCCAATGATACCAACTTTTTTTTAAATGAGGTAAGTACTAGGAAAGTTAGGACATTCTTAACAAAAAGGTCACTTCTAAAATCTTGAGCGCCATTGATTTTTTAATAGGGCTCGAAAGGTCAAGTAATTTTGCAATGCATTGTGAGGCCTGGGTAGACATACTGGTTGGATAACGGCTTTGTTTACAATGTGAAAGCGATCAACAAACTGAATTAAAATGGATCTTACAAGGGACAGATTTGAATCAAGTAAAAGTGCCGCCTAACTTGTCTATATTTCATCAACGGAGTCAGTTTTAATACCGGCGAAGAATTTCAGAATTCAAAGTCTGTTTGTTCAAAATGTGCGTACCACAGCTTTAATCTTGTATGTGTCCGACATGCGTGAGTAAGGTCCCCCCAAAAAACAGACCAACTAATTGATGAGATCGAACATCCGGGTAATTTATAGCGTGTATGGATTTACCCGCTATTGTAAAGTTGGGAAATACATCTCTTATTATAACAAGTATTTTCTATTACCTGTGTTTAATATTATCCCTGTCTCATTATTAGTCAGCTATGTGGGTGTTAACAGACAGGGGTAACTAACATCTAAGCCCATACAAATGCTAACAAGCAAGCAAATTAAAGGGGAATTCACAATCCCTACATAATACAAGAACACATGCAATTTTCTGTTTTTTTTTAAGTGTTGTAAGTCGTAAAATACGGCAATTAATAATGGAGAACTCAAAGTAGAAAGATGGATGTGGGAAGCTTTAGCCTTTAGCCACACAAACACAAGGTGTTTCCTTGTTTAAAATTCCCGGACGTGAAGCTTTACTATGGATCAGAGCGGTCAAGCGAACATGGATCCCGATCCCGAGAAAATTGTGGTAAAAGTCGCCTCTTACCGGAGATCAGCGGAACTTCTGTCGTGCTGCTGCTGCCGTGACTAATTCCCTCAGAGACTGGCGTCAAGACACCCGTGGACACACCCCTCCGACTATCAGGTACTATATAATCTCACTAAAACACTAGCAACACAATAGAAAGATAAAGGGATTTCCCAGAATTATCCTAGTAAATGTATCTAAAAACATCTGAATTGCCTTTTTTTAAACTTCATTTTTTTTTCTAGTCCTTCGCTATCAATATCCTCAGCCACAAATCTTTCATCCTCGCTCAAATTAATGGGGAAATTGTCGTTTTCTCGGCCCGAATAGCTCTTGCTGCTGGAGGCTCCCATTATAAACAATGTGAGGACGTGAGGAGCCCTCACACCGGTGACGTCATCGTCTGCGACTTCCGGTAAAGGCAGGGCTTTTTTATCAGCACCAAAAGTTGCGAACTTTATCGTCAATGTTCTCTACTAAATCCTTTCAGCAAAAATATGGCAATATCGCGAAATGATCAAGTATGACACATAGAATGGATCTGCTATCCCCGTTTGAATAAGAACATCTTATTTCAGTAGGCCTTGAAGTACTGATATCAACCAAAGTTCCTCATCGCACCCCACGGATTGTAAATAATGATCAATGTATATACGATGATGATTAACCTGTGTGATGACTGTATTATGCTGATAGTATATATTTGTGCCATGAATTGATTAACATGGACCCCGACTTAAACAAGTTGAAAAACTTATTCGGGTGTTAACATTTAGTGGTCAATTGTAGGGGAATATGTACTGTACTGTGCAATCTACTAATAAAAGTTTCAATCAATCAATCAATCAATAAAGGGTAAAACTCGCTGACATGCTAACTTATGTAAGAGCACTGTTCGCCATAAACGGCAACAGCAGTTCATTATCAGCAATAACTGTCATCATAATAACTAACTGGTTGCCAGGCAACAGCAGCATCAATAATTTCTATCAAACCAACAGCAAAATCCGTACACACATGCCAGCCCAAGGCAAACTTGCAACGACTGTTAATGATGACCGCTACAAAAACCACGAACAGACCCCGACCACGTAAATAAATATATGTATTGCAAACGTTTTGATAACAATGAGTGTATAAATAAAATTGAGCAATCATGTTGACGACACTGAGGTAGTTAGCATGTTAGCATGCAGCTAATCATGAACAAAACAGCCATGCATTGCAACTTAGTCGTCACATTTTAAACATTCGCCTTCAAAAAAATGAAAGTAGTTACATACAAACAATTGAATGAACAACCCGTACTTACCTTCAAATGTGTGTTTTTCCGACTTATGTTTCTTGTGCTTTTTGCCCATTGTTTGTAATATGCTCAGGCAGCGCCGGCCACTTCCTGTTTCTTCTTCTTCTCTGTTTGACTTGAATTATGGCGGTGGACGAATGAAGAATCTCGTGGAAGGTAGTGAGACTCTACCCCCAGCTTGCGGTAAGGCGGTACTACTGCATCTGTAGTGTATTTGCTGCCTTTTTCACCTGTAGGGGGTGGAATGACTCTAAAAATATAGAGATAAATACAACCGGCGCTATGCTGTCACCAGTAAAAGATTAAAAAAAAAAAAGGCACTAACGATTAACGTAAAAATAATGGCAAGCAGCTAAAATATAATAAATACAGTAAAATCGAAACTGTGGTGTGAAAATCTAGGGAAATATTTGATGAAAAAATATACAATATTTAGTGGTCAAATTATGTTTTATTTGGTTATATATATATATATATATATATATATATATATATATATATATGTATGTATATATATATATATGTATGTATATATATTTATATATATATATAATTTGACTACCAAATATTATATATTTTTTCCATAAAATATATCCCTATGGATTAGATTTATACCGCGCTTTTCTATTGTTATGTACTCAAAGCGCTCACAGAGAAGTGGGAACCCGTCATTCATTCACACCTGGTGGTGGTAAGCTACATCTGTAGCCACAGCTGCCCTGGGGTAGACTGACGGAATCGTGGCTGCCAATTTGCGCCTACGGCCCCTCCGACCACCACCAATCATTCATTTACCAGTGTGAGGGGGCAAAGGGTGAAGTGTCCTGTCCAAGGACACAACGGCAGCGACTTTGATGTCAATAGGTGGGAAGCGAACCTGCAACCCTCAGGTTTCTGGCTCTACCCACTACGCCATGCCGCCCCCCTATATATATATATATATATATATATATATATATATATATATATATATATATATATATATATATATATATATATCTTTTTTTTTTATATATTTATATATATATATATATATATATATATATATATGTATATATATATATCAAGTTACAAACACATTACAAACACATCCATTTTCCACTAAAAATTTTTTTTTTAATCTGGTGTATTAATTCTTCGGCAATACTGTACATATACAGAATAACTGACTCAATAATACAATTTTCAATTTTTGTTTTTTTTGCTGTAGCTGTTACATATACTGTAATATTGTACATGGTAATTGGGATTTGTTATATATTGTATATATTATGTACTAATATAATATTATACAATGATATATCAGTATATATTATATACTGTTTGAAGGCGGCTGCATCTCCAGTAGCTCTGTAGTTCTAGATTTTTTTTAACTTTTTACTTTTTAAATTCGATCTCAATTCTGTAAACTGCTGCTGGAATTTAAATTTTCCTGAGGGAACTCTCCTGAAGGATTCAATACAGTACTATCTATCTATCTATGTTAATATTAAATATATGTTATATTTTATATTGCTACTATGGTACATTTGTAGTCTACTTAATACATGCATTATCTTTTTCCATCCTTACCCTTTCCATCCTTTGTAACTGAGCTATTGTGTGGAACAATTTCCCTTGTGGATCAATAAAGTTTGTCTAATTTTATTATACAGTATAAAAATAAATATGGTGTGTAATATTTTCAGAATTTACATTGCTGTACATTTAAGGAGAGAGGGAGTTGTGCGTCCTCCTCTTCTTTCTTGGTCTTCTTGCTACCATCTGTTAAATCATCACATGATGAATGACACATGCTTCTTCTATTCATGCAGGGAAAGACAGTGAACATTCTTTGAAGTGCATTCCAGCTTTTATGAAGACCAGAGGGCCGAAGGTTTTTGAGAAGATGGAGCGCCGGCTGGAACGCAAACATCCCGGCCTTCAGATGAAAAGGTGAATCCTGATGTTGTGTTGAGTGTTGACGTCAGCGTCTTCTATCGAAACAAATCCAGCCTCTCATGCGTTACTGTGCTTATCATGATTCATTTTAAAACCAAACAAGTACATTGACAATATATGTCACTAGGCAGAATTTACGGGGCTGAATTCTAACTGTGGCCAATAAAAAAAGAAGAAGAAGAAAAACAAGACTACTAAATTTCATGCCTGACTGAGAATTCAAATTGCTGTGCGTCACTCCAGTCCTGTTGGTGGAAGTAATGCCAAATAAACAGAACATCATCAAAACAATACCTGGGGGTGATAACTCTTCTCTGGTCTAGCTTTTAACTTTTTGATTTTTTTTATTAAATGTATTACATATGATGCAGATATCTTTAATTATGAAACATATACTCTTAATTAAAATGGATAAATAAATAAAAATAAAACGTTTTTGTCTGACTTTTAGGACAGTTATTTGTAATAATCCTTCAAATATTATTATTTTTTTAATTTAAAAAATGAAAAAGTTGATTGACAATGTGTGTCACTTGTTGCTAGGCAGAATTCCCGAGGCTGAACTTTTAATTAGAATTTTTTTTTTCTAGTCAAGATTAATCATCCAACACAATTGCTAAAAAAAAATAAATAAATAGAAATATATAAATAAAAATTTGTCCTAGTCACGCCTGTGAATTAAAAATCCATCTATCCATTTTCTACCGCTCATCCCGTTCGGGGTCGCGGGGGGTGCTGGAGCCTATCTCAGCTGCATTGGGGCGGAAGGCGGTGTACACCCTGGACAAATCGCCACCTCATCGCAGGACCAACACATATAGACAGACAACATTCATACTCAAATTCACACACTGGGGCCAATTTAATGTTGCCAATTAACCTATCCTCAATAATACTTTTAATACAAACCCCTTTAATTGAATACAATGATTTGCAAATAAATTTCAACCCATATTCAGTAGAATATGCCACAAAGACAATATATTTGATGTTCAAACTGATAAACATTTTTTTTTTTGCAAATAATCATTAACTTTAGAATTTGATGCCAGCAACACGTGACAAAGAAGTTGGGAATAAATACTGGTAAAGTTGAGGAATGCTCATCAAACACTTATTTGGAACATCCCACAGGTGTGCAGGCTAATTGGGAACAGGTGAGTGCCATGATTGGGTATAAAAGCAGCTTCCGTGAAATGCTCAGTCATTCACAAACAAGGATGGAGGTGAGGGTCACCACTTTGTAAACAAATGCGTGAGCAAATTATCGAAGAGTTTAAGAACAACATTTCTCAACGAGCTGTTGCACGGAATTTTAGTAATTTCCCCATTTACTGTCCGTGATATCATCAAAAGTTTCAGAGAATCTGGAGAAATTTCTGCACGTAAGCGACGATATTACGGACCTTCAATGCCTCAGGTGGTACTGCATCAAAAAGCAACATCAGTGTGTAAAGGATATCACTACATGGGCTCAGGAACACTTCAGAAAACCACTGTCAGTAACTACAGTTTGCCGCTACATCTGTAAGTGCAAGTCAAAACTCTACTATGCACAGCAAAAGCCATTCATCAACAACACCCAGAAACGCCGCCGGCTTCTCTGGGCCCGAGCTCATATAAGATGGACTGATGCAAAGTAGAAAAGTGTTCTGTGGTCTGATGAGTCCACATTTCAAATTATTTTTGGAAACTGTGGCCGTTGTGTACTCTAGAACAAAGAGGGAAAGAACCATCCGGATTGTCATAGGCGTAAAGTTCAAAAGCCAGCACCTGTGATGGTATGTATATATTAGTGCCCAAGGCATGGGTAACTTACACATCTGTGAAGGCACCATTAATGCTGAAAGGTAAATACAAGTTTTGGAGCAACATATATTGCTATCCAAGCAACATTATCATGGAAGCCCCTGCTTAATTCAGCAATACAATGCATATCAACAGGTTACAGCAATGCAGCTTCATAGTAAAAGAGTGCCAGTACTAGACTGACCTACGTGTAGACCAGACCTGTCTCCCATTGAACGTGGGTGGCGCATTATCAAGCCTAAAATACCACAACAGAGAACCAGCTGTACATCAAGCAAGAATAGGAAATAATTCCACCTGAAAAGCTTCAAAAATTGGTCTCCTGAGTTCCCAAATGTTTATTGAGTGTTGTTAAAAGAAAAGGTGATGTAACACAGTGGTGAACATGCCTTTTCCCAACTACTTTGCCACGTGTTGCAGCCATGAAATTCGCAGTTCAGGATTTTTTGCAAAAAAAAAAGAAAGTTTATTAGTTTGAACATCAAATATCTTGACTTTGTAGTGCATTCGATTGAATATGGGTTGAAAATGATTTGCAAATCATTGTATTCCGTTTATATTTACATCTAACACAATTTCCAAACTCATACGGAAACAGGGTTTGTATATTTTTTAATCAATTATATTACTTAATATTATATTAATTATATTATATTATATTATATTATATTATTTCATCCTTATTTTGATTTTTTTTTCTTCTTGTTACTGAACGATTGTGATAAAAAAAATTCCCATGGGGCCAAAAACATTTTTCCAAGTGTAATTATTATTAATCCTAAGCCAAATGTGTTGTTAGAAGACAAGACACACGTTTAAATTTGAGTACACATTTGACTATTTAATCACTTCTCTGTATTAAATATAAATACAAATTCAAAAAGTGCTCACATGTTTGTAGTGTGACATGTATGGTGTGTATTTTAATTGACTCATTAGAGAAGCGTGTTTGCCTTTGACACGTTAGCCATGAGTGCTCTGCTCGAAGTAGTTTTGGGTTGACGGTTCAGAGATGACACATGAAACGTCGGGAGTGATTACAAGCGTCGACTCAGACATGTTTTGAAAAGTCCCTCACACTTGGACATGAAAGGCGAGAAGAAGCCAGTCATCAGCCTGCGCGCTGCCATCTTTGTACCGCCATCACTCATTCCACTCAAAGCCTGACATACGTGTGCGTGTGTGTCTGCGTGTGTGTAGCACATTTCAGTACGACACCCAAAAAAATAACAGTCCTTGTTTCGTGCACGTAATGTTTTTTGTTTTTTTACACACAGCATGACATTGTTGTTGTGATGTGGCGGCATGACATTGTTGTTGTGATGTGGCGGCACAGTGGTCCTCCACTGTGACCTGACAGGTGTAAGGATGAACGCGTGGACAAATTGTTTTGCAGCTAAACCGTTCCAAAATAGTTTAGAAAAAAAAGGGTCCTTAATGCCTCCATTCATTTAAAGGCAATTATGATGAGTTTTAAACAAAAACAAAAATACTCACAGAAAAAACTAGTAAAGTTACAAGAATATATATATATATATATATGCATACGCATATACAGACAAGCAAACACTCATGTGCATGCTCACAAACACACCCAATATATATATATATATATATATATATATATATATATATATATATATATATATATATATATCGTATATTACCAAGTAAACGCCCATAGGGCAAATAACCGGGGGAACAAGTGGGTGCCATGATTGGGTATAAAAACAGCTTCCCAAAAAATGCTCAGTCTTTCACAAGAAAGGATGGGGCGCGGTACACCCCTTTGTCCACAACTGCGTGAGCAAATAGTGAAACAGTTTAAGAACAACGTTTCTCAAAGTGCAATTGCAAGAAATTGAGGGATTTCACCATCTACGGTCCATAATATCATCAAAAGGTTCAGAGAATCTGGAGAAATCACTCCACGTAAGCGGCATGGCCGGAAACCAACATTGAATGACCGCGACCTCTGTTCCCACTGTATCGAAAACTGACATCAATCTCTAAAGGATATCACCACATGGGCTCAGGAACACTTCAGAAAACCACTGTCACTAAATACAGTTTGTCGCTACATCTGTAAGTGCAAGTTAAAACTCTACTATGCAAAGTGAAAGCCATTTATCAACAACATCCAGAAACGCTGCCAGCTTCTCTGGGCCTGAGATCATCTAAGATGGACTGATGCAAAGTGGAAATGTGTTCTGTGGTCTGACAAGTCCACATTTCAAATTGTTTTTGGAAATATTCAACATCGTGTCATCCGGACCAAAGGGAAAGCAAACCATCCAGACTGTTATGGACGCAAAGTTCAAAAGCCAGCATCTGTGATGGTATGGGGGTGCATTAGTGCCCAAGGCATGGGTAACTTACACATCTGTGAAGGCACCTTTAATGCTGAAAGGTAAATACAGGTTTTGGAACAACATCTGCTGCCGTCTAAGCGCTGTCTTTTTCATGGACGCCCCTGCTTATTTCAGCAAGACAATGCCAAGCCAAATTCAGCACGTGTTACAACAGCATGGCTTCATAAAAAAAGAGTGCGGGTATTTTCCTGACCCAGCTGCAGTCCAGACATTTCTCTCAACGAAAATGTGTGACGCATTTTGAAGCGGAGACCCCAGACTGTTGAACAACTGAAGCTCTACATAAAACAAGAATGGGAAAGAATTCCACTTTCAAAGCTTCAACAATTAGTTTCCTCAGTTCCCAAACGTTTATTGAGTGTTGTTAAAAGAAAAGGTGATGTACCACAGTGGTGAACATGCCCTTTACCAACTACTTTGGCACGTGTTGCAGCCATGAAATTCTAAGTTAATTATTATTTGCAAAAAAAAAAAGTTTATGAGTTTGAACATCAAATATCTTGTTTCTGTTGTGCATTCAATTGAATATGGGTTGAAAAGGATTTGCGAATCATTGTATTCCGTTTATATTTACATCTAACACAATTTCCCAACTCATATGGAAACGGGGTTTGTAAGTAATTATTTATTTAATTTTCTCGTATTTGGTCACCCATACAAAACATGAATATTCAGTTAGAAATGTGTTATGGCAATCAAAAGCATTTTGACATATTTATTTAAACTCTTCTCGATAATGTTGAACAGCAGATACATTTTCTTTAGACCCCAAAAGGAGTTGCGATGTTTTTATTTATTTTGCTTTCTTGCGCAGAACTGTTTCCCCCTCTTTTTGGAGTTGTTCATTCATAAACATGATTCCTTTAAGAATAGGTTTCCCTATTAAGAATAGGTTTCCCTATTCTTTTCTCAGAGACATCTCCCACAATTGAGTCGGCTTCAGCATTAACACATTGCATTTCAGTCATTTTAACAGGTGCACTGTCGCTTTAAGAGAAGTGCTACGTGCGGCACTTGACTCAAAAGTTCTACAAACATGAACGCACTCACACACAGTCACTGAATGGCCTCATTTTAAATATGAATAAGTGAGGGCGCCACAACATGTTTCATCCAAAGGACGAGGCTTGATGCTGCTGCAGCACATCCAAGGTGATCCAAAACATCTATCAAATATCATGAAATATGGTGCCTCATATACATTTACTGATATTACTTAAGAAGACATTGATGGATGGTTGTCGTGTAGCCCCGTGCGCTGTCATGCAGGTAATCAGCTGCAGGTGTAGCATGCCAAGTTTCCACAGCAGTTGCCCAAAAAGGTGTCTTAATGTCTACAAATGTTTCCCTATGTCCTTTCTGTAGGCCATGAGGCATTGGGTGGTACATCTTAACGATATTGTCCAGATGAAGTGAGTTTCCCATTTGATAATACTGTAATAATGTAACTCCGCCCCTTTTGTGCCAACAAACAGGAAATGGTGAGTTTTTGCTTGTTTCCTTTTAAGTTTAGTTTAAAAAAAGTAACAAAAACACAACTTTGACCATCTTTACACTAGTATTTGAGTTAATTAGACAAACACCCTCACAAAAATGACATAATTGGTGATATAAAATATGTAACTCCACCCCTTTTGTGCCAACACCAAGTAAGTGGTGAGTTTTTGCTTGTTTCCTTTTAAGTTTAGTTTGAAAAAGAAACAAGAACACAACTTTGACCAACTTTATACTAGTATTTTACTTAATTGGACAAACGCCCTCACAAAAATGACATAATTGGTGATATAAAATATGTAACTCCACCCCTTTTGTGCCAACAAGTAAGTGGTGAGTTTTTGCTTGTTTCCTTTTAAGTTTAGTTTGAAAAAGAAACAAGAACACAACTTTGACCTTCTTTATACTAGTAACTGAGTTAATTGGACAAACACCCTCACAAAAATGACATAATTGGTGATATAAAAGATGTAACTCTGCCCTTTTTGTGCCAACAACCAGGAAGTGGTGAGTCTTTTGCTTGTTTCCTTTTAAGTTTAGTTTGAAAAATAAACAAAAACACATATTTGACCTTCTTTATATTAGTAATTGAGTTAATTAGACAAACACCCTCACAAAAATGACATAATTGGTGATATGAAAGATGTAACTCCGCCCCTTTTGTGCCAACAACAAGTAAGTGGTGAGTTTTTGCTTGTTTCCTTTTAAGTTTAGTTTGAAAAAAGTAACAAGAACACAACTTTGACCATAAGTATACTAGTATTTGAGTTAATTGGACAAACACCCTCACAAAAATGACTCAAATGGTGATATAAAAGATGTAACTCCGCCCTTTTTGTGCAAACAACCAGGAAGTGATGAGTTTTTGCTTGTTTCCTTTTAAATTTAGTTTGGAAAAGAAACAAAAACACAACTTTGACCTTCTTTATACTAGTATTTGAGTTAACTGGACAAACACCCTCACAAAAAAGACATAATTGATGATATGAAAGATGCAACTCCGCCCCTTTTGTGCCGACAACTAGTAAGTGGTGAGTCATTTCCTTGTTTCCTTTTAAGTTTAGTTTAAAAAAAAATTACAAGAACACAACTGTGACCATAAGTATACTAGTAGTTGACTTAATTGGACAAACACCCTCACAAAAATGACATAATTGGTGATGTAAAATATGTAACTCCGCCCTTTTTTGTGCCAACAACCAGGAAGTGGCGAGTCCTTTGCTTGTTTCCTTTTAGGTTTAGTTTGAAAAATAAACAAGAACACAACTTTGACCATCTTTATAATAGTGTTAGAGTTAATTAGACAAACTCCCTAACAAAAATGACATAATTGGTGATATGAAAGATGTAACCCCGCCTATTTTGTGCCAACAACCAGGAAGTGGTGAGTTTTTGCTTGTTTCCTTTTAAGTTTAGTTTGAAAAAATTAACAAGAACACAACTTTGACCATAAGTATACTAGTATTTGAGTTAATTGGACAAACACCCTCACAAAAATGACTCAAATGGTGATATAAAAGATGTAACTCCGCCCTTTTTGTGCCAACAACCAGGAAGTGATGAGTTTTTGCTTGTTTCCTTTTAAATTTAGTTTGAAAAAGAAACAAGAACACAACTTTGACCTTCTTTATACTAGTATTTGAGTTAACTGGACAAACACCTTCACAAAAATGACAAAATTGGTGATACAAAGATGTGACTCTGCCCCTTTTCTGCCAACAACCAGGACGTGGTGAGTCGTTTCCTCTTAAGTTTAGTTTGAAAAAAGTAACAAGAACACAACTTTGACCATAAGTATACTAGTATTTTACATAATTGGACAAACACCCTCACAAAAATGACATAATTGGTGATATGAAAGATGTAACTCCGCCCCTTTTGTCCCAACATCCAGGATGTGGTGAGTCATTTCCTTGTTTCCCTTTAAGTTTAGTTTGAAAAAAGTAACAACTTTGACCATCTTTATACGAGTATTTGAGTCAATATGACAAACACCCTCACAAAAATGACATAATTGGTGGTATGAAACGTTTTTTTTGTCACCTCCTTTAGCTAGTACTTTACTTCCGGTATTTACTTCCTGTTTAGCTACACAAATGAAAGAGACAGAAAATAGGCCTCTCAAAGCACTCATTAGGGAGTTTTCCCACACTTGGTTGTCATGGTTACTTTAGTAGAAGTATTTCATTTTATGTTCTTTTGGTATATGTACAACATTTTAAGGATGTTAATGTTTTATTCCGTATCTGCTCGCCCAATAATCATTGAGGGTTCTTTAAAAGGAGGTCATGTGACACTCGACAGGGAATGCTACTGTGTGTGTGTGTGTGTGTGTTTGTGTGACAGTAGGAAAGGTGTGTGTGTGTGTGTGTGTCGGCGGAATTGTGACCACTGATTTCTGTCAATCTCAGCCTTTATTCTCCTCCCGAGCATCTGAAGACAGATGGGGGATCTTCGGGGGTGGGAACAGCATCCCAGGGAGGTGGGGGTTAGAGGGGTGCGTTCAAAGCCAGCGTGCTCAGTGACGATCCTGCGTCAGATCCTTTTGCCGTTTGAAAAGTTCATATGAGCGCCGAAGAAAGCCGCCGGGAGAGCGTCTTTGCAAACTCAATGAGAGTTTATCACGTGAAACAGAAAGGCTCAGGCGCCGCTTGAGGTGCAAACGTGCTGTGGAGGCCCCCCCCTCCCTCACTCACACACACACACACACACACACACACACACACACACACACACACACACACACACACACACACACACACACACACTTTCCCTCAAAGAAATCTGGGTCTTTTATGAATAAGCTATCTCAGTCGCTGCTGTCGTCTCTCATCGCTTGTGGCCCCTAAACTCACGAGAAAAACATGAAATAATACTACAACGAATAAAAAAAAAAAGCATTGCCGTTTTTTTGTGTTTTCAATCTCGTAAAGCCGGAGTTTACGTGAAAATAATTATTTGAAAAATAATTAGAAAGTGATGTCAAATGTCACGTTACTACAGAGATAAATTGTTGTGATCCGGTTCCCGGATCACATCTTTAGTCTAT
The DNA here is from genome assembly GCF_033978795.1 of Nerophis ophidion. Lineage (NCBI taxonomy): Eukaryota > Metazoa > Chordata > Actinopteri > Syngnathiformes > Syngnathidae > Nerophis > Nerophis ophidion. Next base: position 6,965,683 of record NC_084612.1, read on the forward strand.
GTTTGAGTCCCTTTTTGTGTTTTGATTATTATTTTTGGACTCTTCCTGTTCTGAGTTTTGCACTTCCTGTTTCATCTCGTTTCCATGGTTTCTCATTTGTTCCACCTGCTATGCTTTTTGACGCACACCTGTTGGCAATTGTTTACTTTAGTATTTAAACCTGCATTCTTCCTCAGTTCGTTCTTGGTTCATGGTTTGCGGTAAGCAACAGTCACGTTTATTATTCAGCTTTGTATTAACCTTGTTAAGTCACGTCTTGGCTTCTGTGCGCTCGACACGCGCTTCTGTGGACACCCTGGACTCGATGCTTGCTAACTGGTAGCATTACCTTTCCGTGCGTAGGCACGCCCTTTCATTTCTGTTTTGTACACGTTTTCGTTTACCCTTTTGTGTATTAAAATCAGCTCTTACCTGCTATCCTGCCTGTCTGGTCCCACTGCATCCTGGGGTGAAACCTTCGCGCATCACTATGCGTTCTAAATGTGACATAAACGTTGCCATTTATAAGAAAAAGTTTCAAGATTTGCGCTAATACATTTTTAAAATAAAGCAGATTACCAGAGACGAAATACAAATTTTATGCAAAAAAAATTGCAGGAAAGCGAAAAAGTTCTTATTTTTCCGATAATTTTTGTTGTTGTTGCAATGTTACAATAAAAATCATGAATTAACAACGGTAAAGTCATAAATTAAAGAAGAACATTTTGCAATACAAAAAAAAAAAAAAAAACAGTTGTAACTTTTTATACACAAAATTCCTGATTTTACAAAAAGTCATAATTTAAAGGGAAAGTGAAATAATACTACTACGATTTGAAAAAAAGGCGTTTACGATTTTTGTTTTTTCAATCTCATAAAGTCAAAGTTTATGTGAAAATATTTATTTGAAAGACAGTCAAACGTCACATTATAAACATAAACGTCCTATATTTAAAGGAATGTCATAATTGTTCAATAATTTTAGTGCAATGTTACAAAAAAATGTTTTATGTGCAAAAGTCATTATATAAAAAAAATTATATATATAAAAAAAAAAAATCCATCCATCCATCCATTTTCTTCCGCTTATTCCCTTTTGGGGTAGCGGGGGGCGCTGGTGCCTATCTCAGCTACAATCATTGTAAGTAATTTTTTCAAGAAAATAGAATAATTTTAAGATGAGTTGTAATTTTTTTTCAGAAATGTTACATTTTACTAGAATAATGTTTGCAATAATAAAAAAAAACAGTTGTAACTCTTTGTAGACAAAATTCCTGATTTTACAAAAAAGTCCAAATTTTTAAGGAAAGTCATAATTGTTCAACAATTTTAGTGCAATGCTATAAGAAAAAGTTTTATGTGCAAAAGTCATGATAAAAAGAACAATTGCAAATTACAACATTTTCTGTAAAAAGTCGCAGTAAGCTGATTTGTAATTTTAGCAAAAATATTATATTTTAATAGAATAACGTTGCAATGTTATGAGAAAGTTACAATTTATTGTGAAAAAAATTCAAAATTTTACTTGAAAAAGTTCATAATTCATGCAAAAAAAGTTTTAAGTAAACAAAATAAGTAATAATTTTACAAGTCAAAAATTTTAAAGTTATGTAAAAAAAATAAAAAGTTATGTTATTAAGTCCTAATTTAACTTACACAATTTTACATTTTTACATTACTATTTTTTAATTTTATAGGAATCATACCAGAAAATTAGAAACCCCGTTTCCATATGAGTTGGGAAATTGTGTTAGATGGAAATATAAACGGAATACAATGATTTGCAAGTCATTTTCAACCCATATTCAGTTGAATGTGCTACAGAGACAACATATTTGATGTTCAAACTGATAAACATTTTTTTTTTTGCAAATAATCATTAACTTTAGAATTTGATGACAGCAACACGTGACAAGGAAGTTGGGGAAGGTGGCAATAAATACTGATAAAGTTTAGGAATGCTCATCAAACGCTTATTTGGAACATCCCACAGGTGTGCAGGCTAATTAGGAACAGGTGGGTGCCATGATTGGGTTTAAAAACAGCTTCCCAAAAAATGCTTAGTCATTCACAAGAAAGGATGGGGCGAGGTACACCCCTTTGTCCACAACTGCGTGAGCAAATAGTCAAATAGTTTAAGAACAATTTTTCTCAAAGTGCAGTTGCAAGAAATTTAGGGATTTCAACATCTACGGTCCGTAATATCATCAAAAGGTTCAGAGAATCTGGAGAAATCACTCCACATAAGCGGCATGGCCGGAAACCAACATTGAATGACCGTGACCTTCGATCCCTCAGACGGCACTGTATCAAAAACTGACATCAAACTCTAAAGGATATCACCACATGGGCTCAGGAACACTTCAGAAAACCACTGTCACTAAATACAGTTTGTCGCTACATCTGTAAGTGCAAGTTAAAGCTCTACTATGCAAAGCAAAAGCCATTTATCAACAACATCCAGAAATGCTGCCAGCTTCTCTGGGCCCGAGATCATCTAAGATGGAATGATGCAAAGTGGAAAAGTGTTCTGTCGTCTGACAAGTCCACATTTCAAATTGTTTGTGGAAATATTCGACATGGTGTCATCCGGAACAAAGAGGAAAAAAAACACCCGGACTGTTGTGGACGCAAAGTTCAAAAGCCAGCATCTGTGATGGTATGGAGGTGCATTAGTGCCCAAGGCATGGGTAACTTACACATCTGTGAAGGCACCATTAATGCTGAAAGGTACATACAGGTTTTGGAACAACATATGCTGCCATCTAAGCGCCGTCTTTTTCATGGACACCCCTGCTTATTTCAGCAAGACAATGCCAAGCCACATTCAGCACGTGTTACAACAGCGTGGCTTCGTAAAAAAAAAAGAGTGCGGGTACTTTCCTGACCCGCCTGCAGTCCAGACCTGTCTCCCATCGAAAATGTGTGGCGCATTATGAAGTGTAAAATACGACAGCGGAGACCTCGGACTGTTTAACGACTGAAGCTCTACATAAAACAAGAATGGGAAAGAATTCCACTTTCAAAGCTTCAACAATTAGTTTCCTCAGTTCCCAAACGTTTATTGGGTGTTGTTGAAAGAAAAGGTGATGTAACACAGTGGTGAACATGCCCTTTCCCAACTACTTTGGCACGTGTTGCAGTAAAGAAATTCTAAGTTGACTTTATTTCCCCCCAAAAAAATAAAATAAAGTTTATGAGTTTGAACATCAAACATCTTGTCTTTGTAGTGCATTCAATTGAATATGGGTTGAAAAGGATTTGCAAATCATTGTATTCCGTTTATATTTACATCCAACACAATTTTCTAATTTGTATGGAAACGGGGTTTGTACAAAAGAACAAAAATAATACAATATAAACAACTACACCAACACCCTCAAAACACATTTTATGTAGACAAAGTACATATTTTACAGTTGCAAATGGCTACCTACACCACAGGAATATGTGACAAATTCACACCATCTCTAGGAAATATAAAAAACAAAAACAAAAAAAACCAAACAAAAAAAAAAACAATTTGCTAATATTAGTTAATAACAAAGCTCACATTTTAGGTAAAATGTTTTATTTTTACATAAGAATATCCCAATATAACCAGAAAATGTTAATCTTTTTTGTGAAAAAACATAATTTTCAGAAAGACAATATTTATAGATTTTTTTAAACAAGAATAATGCAGTAGTATTACAAAAAAAAGACAACATGTTTTAATAATAATGTCATAAAAAGTCAAGGAAGAAGTCATAAATTTATAAAAGTTGTAACTTTATGTGGAAAAAAAAATTCAGATCATGTTCTGAGGTCATAATTTTACACAAACGATTTTGCATTTTTACAACTTTTTTTCATTTTATAAGAATAATCTCATAACATGAAACAACACCAAAAATGACACAACAAATACAACTACACTAATAAACACAACAGACTTATAAAACACATTCTATGCAATTGTATATATATTTTACAGTCGCAAATGGCCACATATACCACAGAAAAAAACCCATAAATTTGCGAAGATAATATTAATTAATGAAACATTTTTAGGTACAAATGTTTCAACTTTACATAAGAATATCTCAATACAACAAGAAAATGTTCAAGTTTTTTATGGAAAAAACATAATCTTCAGAAAGACAATAATTACATATTTTGTAAACAAGAATAATGCAGTAGTATTACTAGAAAATGTCAAACATATTTAAGAATAACGTCATAAGTCAAAGAAGAAGTCATACATTTACAAAGAAACTTAAACGTTGTTACTTCCATCCATCCATTTTCTACCGCTTATTCCCTTTTGGGGTCGCGGTGGACGCTGGCGCCTATCTCAGCTACAATCGGACGGAAGGCGGTGTACAACCTGGACAAGTCGCCACCTCATCGCAGGGCCAACACAGATAGACAGACAACATTCACACTCACATTCACACACTAGGGCCAATTTAGTGTTGCCAATCAACCTATCCCCAGGTGCATGTCTTTGTGAACACAAATTCAGATTATGTAAAAAAAAGTCATAACTTTACACAAACAATTTTACATGTTTACAATTTTTTTTATTTTATAAGAGTAATCTCACAACTTGACACAATACCAAAAATTATACAACAAATAAACCTACACTAATAAACATAACAGACTTATAAAACACATTTTATGCAATTGTGTGTATATATATATATATATATATATATATATATAAATATATATATATATATATATATATATATGCTGAGTGCTAAGCAATATATATATATATATATATATATATATATATATATATATATATATATTTATGTGTGTGTGTGTGTGTGTGAGTGACAATCATTGGAACTTTAACTTAACTTTAATTTTACAGTTGCAAAACAGAACATGTTTCAAATGTACACACAAAAGACATACATTTGCGAAGATAATATTAATATTATTTTAAGCTTGCCTCTGGTGAGGGCGGGTCGCAATTCTCTCCGTTCCCTCCTTCCCTGCTTGCTCTCTACGTCTTGTCTTTGTCTGTCGGAACTTTTTTAAAGCCTCTTTCTTTGCGCTGTCCTCTAATTCAAATATCAATATGAATATGATCAGCTGGACTCTTGACGCAATTGACAGTCTTTTCGACAAGAAAAAGAGGTTCGGGGGAGCCTGGCTGCCCTGACGGAACCATGGCTGCGGGGTACGTGAGGGACTCTTGGAATACATGGAGAATGATGTGCTTCTCAGCCCTTTCCATCGAGGACGTTGAAGACATCTACCTATTTGGATCTGTGATCGAGGGGCTCTTGCTGATTGGGCTGGGCATTGCTCTGGTGTATCGACAAATTCGGAAGACGATGGCAGCCAGTCAAGGGGCCCAACGGCTGTTCAACGCAATGGAAGAATTGGGTTGGGCTGTGGGAAGACAGACTGGAACGATTTCTGAGTTGAATCGCAAAATGGATCTTATCTTGGAAAAGTTTGCAGAGAAGGAATAATTAATTGGAATTGAAGAAATCCAGCATGGACAAACAGAGGAGATAAGTCATTATTTTTGTCTTCTCGAAGAAAAACAACTTTTTAATCTACGATTTGGACTCCTTTGAATGGCCTTGACACAGGAACAGGCTGTTCTGAAGAAAATTTCCCAAGGACTCCTCAAAGATAGACGCTTTTAACCTTCCTTTTTGTCAACAACACCTGCAGCCGAACTTTGATCGGCCTCAGTCATACAAAAACATTCATCGTCTCTCCCAAGTAAATTGGGCATATACGCACACATGACCCCCCACCCTTGAAATCAACACCTTCACCACTGCTTAATTCCTCTGGGGCTGTGGATGGCTGAGCAGCGCTATACAGCGGCAGCGAGTCTCTTCAAACCCACCCCCTCCCTCTGTTGCACGTTGGTGTGATGTGTCTAAATGTGTGCCTTGCTATGTGAGTTTTTTTCCTTGGGCTCAGTCTGGACCTCTCCTGAGGGTCTAGCCTTGGACTGATATTTTTTTTACTCCCCCTCCTCTCACCCAATGTTACCCTGTTCTCACCTTTTTAAGGAGCGCCGTAAGTGGCTGATCCGTTGGCGGTCTCGTCTTGTCCCCCCCTGTAACTGCAGTGGGGAGAGTGGCCGTGCGCAACCCGAGCGTCCCTGGTTCAATTCCCACCTAGTACCAACCTCGTCACGTCCGTTGTGTCCTGAGCAAGACACTTCACCCTTGCTCCTGATGGGTGCTGGTTGGCGCCTTGCATGGCAGCTCCCTCCATCAGTGTGTGAATGTGTGTGTGAATGGGTAAATGTGGAAGTAGTGTCAAAGCGCTTTGAGTACCTTGAAGGTAGAAAAGCGCTATATAAGTACAACCCATTTATTTATTTATTTATAACGTATGTCTGCTCTTAGCGGGACTTGTACTTGTGCAATGACAATAAAGATCTATTCTATTCTAATTAATACAATATTTTGAGGTACAAATGTTTAAACTTTACATAAGAATATCTCAATACAACAAGAAAATTTAAAAAAATTTGCAGAATTTTTTTTTATTAGAAGGATAATAATCATATTTTTTTCAAAGGAGAATAATGCAGTAATATTACATGAAAATGTCCTAATTTTCTGAGAAAAAAGTCCAAATTGCACGTTGAAAAGTGGTAACTGTCAGAATAATGTTGCAAGATGACAAGAAAAAGTCCATGAAAAACTTTGGACCAATCAGGCGCAAGCAGGAAGTGTTTGGTGTTGATATGGAAAGTAGTGTGGCAGCTGCAGTTGAACTTTGACCTTGTTCCACAAATTGGCCGCTTCCCTCCGAGCAGGACCGTCCTCCCCACTAGTCGCCATGAAAGAAGGCGCGAGGCGGTCGAATTCAGAGACGAGGAAACATCGCCGCGACGGGATGAGGATAATAGTCTGGGTTTGGCGTTGAGACGTAATTACCGGCGGCCATTATTGTCCCGCGCCTGTGGGTGTTTTTGTGCGGCGTGCGGGAACAACATCACAAAGGTGTGACTTGCCGGCGCCCGACGTGTCGCCGGGCAGACAAAGGCGAGCGGCGGCGGCGGCGGCAGCATCGGGAGCGCTCCGCTCGGGGCCCCCGTCACGCTACTTTGCCGTCAGCCTGACAGATGGCGTGGGCCCCGTGTGAGGCATTGGCAGAGAGCACGGCGGCGGCGTCTTCAAAGGGCCTGTGTAATGCGGCGCTGTGAGAAAGTGACGCTAATGAAAGGCAGTCTCGTAGAAATGTAGGAAAACATCAGGTAGGCTCGCTTGTTTGTCGTCTTTGAAAGAACGGCGTGACAAACGTCTCTGTCCCGCTGCAACAAAGAAGATAATGTTCAAAGTTGGCCTCCCACACCGACGCTGACTCATTTCTTGCTAAATGGTCAGCTTGCCGCAGAGTTAGCGCCGATTATGACGCCATCTTGGTTCGTAATGTCACAGCCTGGCTTGTCAGCCTTTGTTTGCATTCATCACAACACTCTTTGTGTTTTTCAGCGGGTGTTGCCGTCTCTTTAAGGGCGGATTTACACTCCCAGGTTCCAGTCACACAAACACCATCTTTGTGCCCTCGTGTGATGATTCTGAATTTAATATCCGCCAATGGGAGTACCAAAGAGTGTAACGGACAGGTCACGTACACCTACGGCAAACAAAACACACCCGTGGTGAATTAAGATGCACCCTCGCAACCCCAAAAGGGACAAGCGGTAGGAAATGGATGGATGGATGGAAGATTAAATTCTGATGTTATCTTTATTCAAACAGATGGAAGAAAGAACACTTACATTAAATTTAATTTAATTTAATTTAATTTAATTTACAGTAATTTAATTTAGGTTACCTTTAATTTAATTTAATGTAATTTAATGTAATGTAATTTAATGTAATTTAATTTAATTTAGGTTACCTTTATTTAAACAAATGGAAGAAAGAGCACTTACATTTAATTTAATTTAATTTACGGTAATTTAATTTAGGTTACCTTTATTTAAACAGATGGAAGAAAAAACTCTTACATTAAATTAAAATTAAAATAAATTAAATTGAATTAAATTTAATTAAATTTAATTTAATTCAAACAAATGGAAGAAAGAACACTTACATTAAATTAAATGAAATTAACATAAATTAAATTAAATTAAATTACATTTAATTTAGTTTAAATTTAATGTTAGTGTTCTTTCTTCCATCTGTTTAAATAAAGGTAACCTCAGAATTCAATCTTCCAATCTTACATGAAATTAAATTAGATTAAATTAAATTAAGTTAAATTAAATATAATTTAATTTAACATAATTTAATGTATTTTAATTTAATTTAATTTATTTAATGTAAGTGTTCTTTCTTCCAATGGTTTAAATAAAGGTAACCTCAGAATTCAATCTTCCATCCATCCATCCATTTTCTAAGAAATGGATGAATTTTGATTAAATTAAATGAAATTAAATCTTCTGCTTATCCAAGGTCGGGTCGCGGGGGCAGCAGCCTAAGCAGGGAAGCCCAGACTTCTCCCTCCCCAGCCACTTCGTCTAGCTCACTTTAATTTAATTTAATTTAATTATAGTTTATATGATGTAACAATGTATTTTCATCTTTTATTTATATTTACCGGTACATCAATTTCTAAAACCACATCCTGATAGTTTTTTTTATTATTGTTATATTTGTTATTATTATTGTCTTTAAAAAGCTATGCATAACACAAATGTCCACTGTAAAGGACGTTGGCCACATCCATCCATAACCTACCGCTTATTCCCTTTGGGGTCGCGGGGGGCGCTGGTGCCTATCTCAGCTACAATTCTAATTAGATGAAAACAAATTAAGGCTAGCTAAGTATATGTCATATTAAATACATATATTTTGTTATTGTTCATGTTTGTTTATCAACAAGACAAGTAAATATGCTAATTCTGACTGAAAGAGTGGTAATGATTCCCGGGCGCGGCCACCGTTGCTGCCCACTACTCCCCTCACCTCCCAGGGGGTGAACATGGGGATGGGTCAAATGCAGAGGACACATTTCACCACACCTAGTGTGTGTGTGTGTGTGTGTGACAATCATTGTAACTTTAACATTAACTTGCATTTCTAACAAAAAACTTAGGTACACAATATTACAAGAAATTATAGTTATTCATAAAAATATGTGATTTTATTAGAACAATAACACACTATTACAAGAAAATGTAATATTATTAATTTTAAAAGAATAATGTCCCAATACAAAAAGAAATGTCCTTGTTATGCAGAAAATATGTGATTTTTACAAGAATAAGGTCACAATATTGCAGAAGTATCATATTGGTATGCAGATAAAAATGTGATTGTATTAGAATAATGTGTCAATATTACACAAAATATAATTTTATAAATGTTATAAGAATAGTGTCACCCTATTAAAATGTCAGAACATATGTAATTTTAGAAGAATTTCACAATATTAAAACATTGTAATTGATATAAAGAAAACATAATTTTACAAGAATAATGTCACAATATTATTTAAAAAAAACAGTCATATTGTTGTATCACAAAAATGTCACACTGTTAAACAGGAAAATATGTGATTTTACAAGAATAATGTCACAATATTACAAAAAATGTTTATATTGTTAAGCAGAAAAAGCTGTGATTTTATAGGAATAATGTCACACTATTACAAGAAAACTTGGTATTAATTTTACAAAAATATAGTCCCAATATTACAGGAAATATCACATTTGTATGCAGAAAAAGGGACGGCGTGGCGCAGTGGGAGAGTAGCCGTGCGCAACCCGAGGGTCCCTGGTTCAATCCCCACCTCGTCACGTCCGTTGTGTCCTGAGCAAGATACTTCACCCTTGCTCCTGATGGGTGCTGGTAGGCGCCTTGCATGGCAGCTCCCTCCATCAGTGTGTGAATGTGTGTGTGAATGGGTGAATGTGGAAGTAGTGTCAAAGCGCTTTGAGTACCTTGAAGGTAGAAAAAAAGCGCTATACAAGTACAACCCATTTATCATTTAAAAATATGTAATTTTGTTATACAAGAAAATGTCATAGTATCAATTTCAAAATAATAATGTCACAATATGCAGAAACAGATGTGCTTTTGATAAAATAATGTCACAATATTACAATGAATGTAATTTATTTGTAAAAAAGATGTAATTTTATCACAATAATGTCACATTATTACAAGAACATAATATATAGATATACAAAATCATATTTTTAAGCAGTACAATTTGTGATTTTATCAGAATAATGTCACAATATTACAATAAATGTAATATATTTGTAAAAAATATGTCATTTTAGAATAATAATGTCACATTATTACAAAAAATAAAATATGAATATACAAAATCATATTTTTAAGCAGAAAAATGTGATTTTATCAGAATAATGTCACAATATTATAGAAAAAAATTAATATATTTGTAAGAAAATATGTAATTTTAGAAGAATGTCCTATTATTAGAAGAAAATTGTATATTATAAATAAATATTATGTCCCACTGGGTGTGAGTTTTCCTTGCCCTTATGTGGGCCTACCGAGGATGTCGTGGTGGTTTGTGCAGCCCTTTGAGACACTAGTGATTTAGGGCTATATAAGTAAACATTGATTGATTGATTGATAAAAAAATTCATATTGTTATGAAGAAAAACATGATTTAATAGAAATGTCACAATATTACAAACAAAATCATATTGTTAAGCAGGAAAATATGTGATTTTATCAGAATAATCTCACAATATTACCCAAAAAATGTATATATTTGAAAAAAATATGAAATTTCAGAAGAATAATGTACCGTTAATACAAAAAAATAAAAAGAAGATATGCAGGGCAAACAACTGCAGTTAATATGCAGAAAAATATATGATTTTATAAGAAAAATTTTCAAATATTATTCAAAAACTGTCATATTGGTATGTAGAAGAAGATATGATTTTACAAGAATAATCTCACAATATTACCAAAGAATTCATATATTTGTTAAAAAATATGTAATTTTAGAAGAATAATGTCCAATTATTACAATAAAATGAAATACTGACATGCAGGGAAAAAAGATGCAGTTAAAATGCAGAAAAATATATGATTTTATAAGAAAAATGTTACAATATTATACAATAAAATGTCATATTGGTATGAAAGAAAAATGATTTAATGTCGCAATATAATAGGGAATAATATAAGGAATAATGTCGCAATATTACAAACAAAATCATATTGTTAAGGAGGAAAAGATGCAATTTTACAAAAAATAATGTCACAATATTAAAAGATGCAGACAATATAATTTTATAAGAATAATGTCACAATATTATTCAAAAAGCTGCCAAATACACCCAACAGTGTATGAGGAACTAAGTCCAAGAAGAGTAAGCAATTATTCAATTTGTTGTGGAGGAAAAAAAAAATCCATTTCGTGAGAACAATGTCACAATAATATACAAAAAAGGGTCAAATTGTTAAATCACAAAACAATGTCATATTGTTAAGCAGGAAAAGATGTGATTGTATTAGAACAATATCACAATATTAAACAAAAATCTCATCTTTTTATGGAAGAACACATGGGATTTAATAAGAACAATGTCACAAAACTACAAGAAAATTTAATATGCAGAAAAAGATGCAATTTTACATAAAGTCAGTCACAATTATAACATTGTTTTTACTATTATGCAGATTTAGATGTGATTTTATAAGAATAACGTCACAATATTACAACCTTGATATGTACTTCATATCACCTTAAAACTGATGTGGGATCTGAACCGAGGATTTTGTTGTGGCTTGTGCAGCCCTTTGAGACATTTGTCATTTAAGGCTGTATAAATAAACATTGATTGATTAAATGAATATTGATTGATGACCTTCACTGTGGCAGAGGGGTTAGCGCGTCAGCCTCACAATACGAAGGTCCTGCAGTCCTGGGTTCAATCCCGGGCTCGGGATCTTTCTGTGTGGAGTTTGCATGTTCTCCCCGTGAATGCGTGGGTTCCCTCCGGGTACTCCGGCTTCCTCCCACTTCCAAAGACATGCACCTGGGGATAGGTTGATTGGCAACACTAAATTGGCCCTAGTGTGTGAATGTGAGTGTGAATGTTGTCTGTCTATCTGTGTTGGCCCTGTGATGAGGTGGCGACTTGTCCAGGGTGTACCCCGCCTTCCGCCCGATTGTAGCTGAGATAGGCGCCAGCGCCCCCCGTGAGCCCAAAAAGGGAATAAGCGGTACAAAATGGATGGATGGATGATTAAACAAACATTGATTGATGACCTTCACGGTGGCAGAGGGGTTAGTGCGTCTGCCTCACAATACGAAGGTCCTGCAGTCCTGGGTTCAATCCCGGGCTCGGGATCTTTCTGTGTGGAGTTTGCATGTTCTCCCCGTGAATGCGTGGGTTCCCTCCGGGTACTCCGGCTTCCTCCCACTTCCAAAGACATGCACCTGGGGATAGGTTGATTGGCAACACTAAATTAGCCCTAGTGTGTGAATGTGAGTGTGAATGTTGTCTGTCTATCTGTGTTGGCCCTGCGATGAGGTGGCGACTTGTCCAGGGTGTATCCCGCCTTCCGCCCGATTGTAGCTGAGATAGGCGCCAGCGCCCCCCGTGAGCCCAAAAAGGGAATAAGTGGTAGGAAATGGATGGATGGATGATTAAATCAACATTGATTGATGACCTTCACGGTGGAAGAGGGGTTAGCGCGTCTGCCTCACAATACGAAGGTCCTGCAGTCCTGGGTTCAATCCCGGGCTCGGGATCTTTCTGTGTGGAGTTTGCATGTTCTCCCCGTGAATGCGTGGGTTCCCTCCGGGTACTCCGGCTTCCTCCCACTTCCAAAGACATGCACCTGGGGATAGGTTGATTGGCAACACTAAATTGGCCCTAGTGTGTGAATGTGAGTGTGAATGTTGTCTGTCTATCTGTGTTGGCCCTGTGATGAGGTGGCGACTTGTCCAGGGTGTACCCCGCCTTCCGCCCGATTGTAGCTGAGATAGGCGCCAGCGCCCCCCGTGAGCCCAAAAAGGGAATAAGCGGTACAAAATGGATGGATGGATGATTAAATAAACATTGATTGATGACCTTCACGGTGGAAGAGGGGTTAGTGCGTCTGCCTCACAATACGAAGGTCCTGCAGTCCTGGGTTCAATCCCGGGCTCGGGATCTTTCTGTGTGGAGTTTGCATGTTCTCCCCGTGAATGCGTGGGTTCCCTCCGGGTACTCCGGCTTCCTCCCACTTCCAAAGACATGCACCTGGGGATAGGTTGATTGGCAACACTAAATTGGCCCTAGTGTATGAATGTGAGTGTGAATGTTGTCTGTCTATCTGTGTTGGCCCCGTGATGAGGTGGCGACTTGTCCAGGGTGTATCCCGCCTTCCGCCCGATTGTAGCTGAGATAGGCGCCAGCGCCCCCCGTGAGCCCAAAAAGGGAATAAGTGGTAGAAAATGGATGGATGGATGATTAAATAAACATTGATTGATGACCTTCATGGTGGTTCGTGCGTCTGCCTCATAATACGAAGGTCCTGCAGTCCTGGGTTCAATCCCGGGCTCGGGATCTTTCTGTGTGGAGTTTGCATGTTCTCCCCGTGAATGCGTGGGTTCCCTCCGGGTACTCCGGCTTCCTCCCACTTCCAAAGACATGCACCTGGGGATAGGTTGATTGGCAAACACTAAATTGGCCCTAGTGTGTGAATGTGAGTGTGAATGTTGTCTGTCTATCTGTGTTGGCCCTGTGATGAGGTGGCGACTTGTCCAGGGTGTACACCGCCTTCCGCCCGGTTGTGGCTGAGATAGGCGCCAGCGCCCCCCGCGACCCCAAAAGGGAATAAGCGGTAGAAAATGGATGGATGGATGATTGATGACCAACTTTCATGGCATTATAAACATCAGGAGGATGCCGGTGGGATGCATTGTGGTGGTCTTTCTTTACAGCTGTTGTATTGGGTCTGCTTAGATTGAAACGACGAATATCTTGGAGAGAAAAAACTAAACGAAAGGGAGAATGTTCCACATGGCTGATGTTGGCGAATGTTGAGTGACAGCTCGGTGGTCCCTGTGAGGGGGTTCACTGCTCCGATGTTGGACGGGCTCAGCGGAGCGAGGGTGCATCTGTCATAGAGACCGTGGACCCCACCCGTTTCCAGTGGTGGCGAGGGATTTGTTAGCTGCTCTTATAATAAGCAGACCTCTCCTCATTTCAACACCTTCATTTACACCCACCCTTACTTCCCCGACAAGCTTACTGGACTGTGCAGGCCTGTCAACGCCGCGCGTGGTTCTTATTGTGTGACAATATACGAAATAATGCAGGCACTGAACATCACCTTTGACCTTGCTGGCAAGTCTCTCCTCACTGAGACCTTCCATTTAATCTTCTTTATAACTACACAACCCAAAACCAGTGAAGTTGTCCCGTTGTGTAAATTGTAAATACAAACAGAATACAATGATTTGCAAATCCTTTTCAACTTATATTCAATTGAATAGACAGCAAAGACAAGATATTTAATGTTTTTTTGCACAAATAATCATTAACTTAGAATTTAATGGAAGCAACACATTGCAAAAAAGTTGGCACAGGGGCATTTTTACCACTGTGTTACATGGCCTTTCCTTTTAACAACACTCAGTTAACGTTTGGGAACTGAGGAGACCAATTTTTGAAGCTTTTCTGGTGGAATTTTTTTCCCATTCTTGCTTGATGTACAGCTTAAGTTGTTCAACAGTCCGGGGTCTATGTTGTGGTATTTTAGGCTTCATAATGCGCCACATATTTTCAATGGGAGACAGGTCTGGACTGCAGGCAGGCCAGTCTAGTACCAGCACTCTTTTCCTATGAAGCCATGTTGTGGTAACATGAGGCTTGGCATTGTCTTGCTGAAATAAGCAGGGGCGTCCATGATAACGTTGCTTGGATGGCAATGTATGTTGCTCCAAAACCGGTATGTACATTTCAGTTAATGTTGTATTCACAGATGTGTAATTTACCCATTCCTTGGGCGGTATAGCTCGGTTGGGGCGGTATAGCTCGGTTGGTAGAGTGGCCGTGCCAGCAACTTGAGGGTTGCAGGTTCGATCCCCGCTTCCGCCATCCTAGTCAATGCCGTTGTGTCCTTGGGCAAGACACTTTACTCACATGCTCCCAGTGCCACTCACACTGCTTTAATTGTAACTTAGATATTGGGTTTCACTATGTAAAGCGGTTTGAGTCACTTGAGGAAAAAGCGCTATATATAATATAGTTCACTAATAAACCCCCATACCATCACAGATGCTGGCTTTATAACTTTGCGCCTAGAACAATCCAGATGGTTCTTTTCCTCTTTTTTCCGTAGGACACGACTTCCACAGTTTTCAAAAACAGTTTTAAATGTGGACTGGTCAGACCACAGAACAATTTTATACTTTGCATCAGTCCATCTTAGATGAGCTCGGGCCCAGCGAAGCCGTCGTCGTTTCTGGGTGTTGTTGATAAATGGCTTTTGCTTTGCATAGTACAGTTTTAACTTGCACTTACAGATGTAGCGACAAACTGTAGATACTGACAGTGGTTTTCTGAAGTGTTCCCGAGCCTATGTGGGGATATCCTTTACACACTGATGTCGCTTTTTGATGCAGTAACGCCTGAGGGATCCAAGGTCATGGGCACTCAATGTTAAGTGCAGTGATTTCTCCCGATTTGTTTAACCTTTTGATGATATTACGGACCGTAGATGGTGAAATCCCTAAATTCTTTGCAATAGCTCATTGAGAAATGTTGTTTTTAAACTGTTGGACAATTTGCTCACGCATTTGTTCACAAAGTGGTGGCGGTAGTAGCATTTCTCCCATCATGTGTATAATTCTGAATTGTTTATGGAGCAGAGACGTTTTTTTATTATATCCACAAATTGTGTTACATTGTGTGATGTCTAAACCATGTCTGTTGACATTTTTTGTTGGTTCGATGTTTTCGTTTTTGACACATTGACTAGGGAAGGTTGTTTGCTTTGGTTCATACAGCTAAATGGTGCGCTTGGTTGTCAGTCAAAGCTCAGAGCATGCGCACAATTCCGCCAATTTCCAGCTGGGTTTTGGGTTCTGTATGAAAGGCACAGGTGAATAAACGCTGCCAGTGGGACATTTGCGACCCCTACCCGTTGGTGCGCCGGCAAAGAATAACAAAGGTTGCGGAATTTGTGAGCGCCATCAAAGATTCTTTTTGACGGCGCGACCTTGTTTCCTCGGGAGCAGGAGATACACAGTGAGCTGGAGGCGGCGCACAAGTCAGGGGAAGAAGAGGAGGGATGGGATGGTGGGGGTTTGGATCGGGGGCAGAGAGTGGAAGAGGTGGGGCAACTTCAAACCCTCACATGAAAAGGAATAAATAATTGCTTCTGCTGTTTTTGTTGTTGTGATTGGGATCGGGCCGAGCAGCGAGTGGCGAGCAGGAAGCTTTGATTCCTGAAGAGGACTCCTCCTGTCCACGGCTCAGCCCCGAGACGCCGGACACGCTGATTAAAGTCCTGTTTGCTTTAACCTTCTCTCTCTGGACCCCAGAGGGGGGTCCTGCTCCCTCCCAAGATGAATCAGTTCTATTTGCTGCTTCATCTACATTTGGATGTTACAAACGGCATTTAGAGATGCCCCACCCCATCCAATATGTATTTATAGCTAATACAGAGTACAGCTTACACCGGGAAATTCATACACGGGTGCCTTGATTTTTGTTCCGAACGTTGCGATTAGAACCGAATCCTAAAAGACGACATATTTGATGTTCAAACTGATGAATAAGTTTTTTGTGTGCAAATAATCATTAACTTTAGAATGTGATGCCAGCAACACGTGACAAAGAAGTTGGGAATGGTGGCAATAATTACTAACAAAGTTGAGGAATGCTCATCAAACACTTATTTGGAACATCCCACAGGTGTGCAGGCTAATTGGTAACAGGTGGGTGCCATGATTGGGTATAAAAACAGCTTCCCAAAAATGCTCAGTCTTTCACAAGAAAGGATGGGGCGAGGTACACCCCTTTGTCCACAACTGCGTGAGCAAATGGTCAAACAGTTTAAGAACAACGTTTCTCAAAGTGCAATTGCAAGAAATTTAGGGATTTCAACATCTACGGTCCATAATATCATCAAAAGGTTCAGAGAATCTGGAGAAATCACTCCATGTAAGCGGCATGGCCGGAAACCAACATTGAATGACCGTGACTTTCGATCTCTCAGACGGCACTGTATCAAAAACCGACATCAATCTCTAAAGGATATCACCACATGGGCTCAGGAACACTTCAGAAAACCACTGTCACTAAATACAATTTCTCGCTACATCTGTAAGTGCAAATTAAGGCTCTAATATGCAAAGCAAAAGCCATTTATCAACAACATCCAGAAACGCCGATGGCATCTCTGGGCCCGAGATCATCTAAGACTAATTCTAAAGAGAATAATTCCAGATGCCCAGAATCTTCCATAATGTAGTTTGTGTAATGGATGAACATTATTCAAAGTTGACTTATATAGCCCTCGATCACAAATGTCTCAAAGAGCTGCTTAAGCAACGGCTCTGATCCCACATCAGGGCAAGAAAATACTCAAGAAAGAACGAGAAACCTTGGAAGGGACCGTAGATGTGAAAGTACACCTGAGTAGACCCGCTCATCGGCAGTGGGCTTTATAAACCGGTGCGCCTTATGGTCCGGAAAATACGGTCCTTCAAAGCGTTTGCCTTACGACATTCCACTGTATACTCACTGCATCCCAAGTTACAGTAAAACGGTTTAAAAGTGACGTCGTCCGTCCATTTAGTGTCAGCGTTTTGTGGCAGAAATCCTCTGTTTGCAAAAGTGTCATCCAAGTCGCCGAAAGAAGGCAAAAGGACTCGCTTTGATGCTCAACAATCCAAACAAACATGCCCTCGTCATCATCACATCCACACGTGACGACTCCGCGGGAGGCGGCAGTTTTTCTCTCGGCGAAGAGCATCTCCGTCCACGGGGCCTGTCAGCCCTTTTCTAGACGGCGCTCGTTAAAAGAGCCGACATCAAACGGGGGGTTTAAAATATTGAAGCAGGCGGGATGCAGACAAGAGGAGTGCTGCTCTGGTGCTGACACTTAGACACATGTATATTTCAGCACGCTAAACTGACTAATGGCCTCTGAGGACGCCGAAGATTGTTTGCGTGTCAGACCTGGAAAGATTGGACGGAAATGTCTTTTAAAGTGGCAAAAACCGTGTCACTGCCACTTTTTGAGCTACTGTGTTTATAAACTGAGTGAGGCCTCTGGTCAGACACTCACTTTTTTTTATCTCTGTGGGTGGAGGCGGTGAAATAAGCCCACTAAAGTTGAACTTTGTAACATAAACCAAGTAAAAATGTGTTATTTTTTGCAATTATTAGCTCATTTGGAATTTAATGCCTGCAACATGTTTCAAAAAAGCTGGCACGAGTGGCAAAAAAGACAGAGGAAGTTGAGAAATGCTCTTTAAACACTTATTTGTGAATTGTGAATTATATTTATATAGCGCTTTTCTCAAGTGACTCAAAGCGCTTTACATAGTGAAACCCAATATCCAAGTTACATTTAAACCAGTGTGGGTGGCACTGGGAGCAGGTGGGTAAAGTGTCTTGCCCAAGGACACAACGGCAGTGACTAGGATGGCACAAGCGGGAATCGAACCTGCAACCCTCAAGTTGCTGGCACGGCCACTCTACCAACCGAGCTATGCCCACCATCACACTGGTGAACAGGCTAATTGAGGAACAGGTGAGTGCCATGATTGGGTATAAAAGCAGCTTCCATGAAATACTCAGTCATTCACAAACAAGGACGGGGCGAGGGTCACCACTTTGTGAACATATGCGTTAGCAAATTGTCGAACAGTTTAAGAGCAACATTTCTCAATGAGCTATTGCAAGGAATTTAGGTATTTTACCATCTATGGTCCGTAATATCATCAAAAGGTTCAGAGAATCCGTAGAAATCACTTCACGTAAGCGATGATATTACGGATCTTTGATTCCTCAGGTGGTACTGTATCAAAAAGATACATCAGTCTCCTTCCGTCAGTCTACCCCAGGACAGCTGTGGCTACAGATGTAGCTTCTGACTACCAGGTGTGAATGAATGATGGGTTCCCACTTATCTGTGAGCGCTTTGAGTATCTAATAATAGAAAAGTGCGATATAAATTTAATCAATTATTATTATTATTATTATTATCAGTGTGTAAAAGATACCACCACATGAGCTCAGTAACACTTCAGAAAACCACAGTCAGTAACTCTAGTTTATCGCTACATCTGTAAATGCAAGTTAAAACTCTACTATGCAAAGCGAAAGCCATTTATCAACAACACCCAGAAACGCTGCCGGCTTTGCTGGACCCAAGCTCATCTAAGATGGACTGATGCAAAGTAGAAAAGTGTTCTGTGGTCTGACGAGTCCAAATTCAAAATTTTTTTTGGAAACTGTGGACAAAAGTGTCCTCCGAACCAAAGATGAAAAGAATCATCCGGATTGTTATACGTTCAAAAGCCAGCATCTGTAATGGTATGGGGGTGTATTAGTTCCCGAGGCATGGGTTACTTACACATCTGTGAAGGCACCATTATTGCTAAAAGGTACATACAGGTTTTGGAGCAACATATGTTGTCATCCAAGCAACGTTATCATGGACGCCCCTGCTTATTTCAGCAAGACAATGCCAAGCCACGTGTTACAACAGCATGGCTTCATAGGAAAAGAGTGTGGGTACTAGACCGGCCTACCTGTAGTCCAGACCTGTCCCCCATTGAAAATGTGTGGCACAATATGAAGCCTAAAATACCACAACGGAGACCCCGGACTGTTGAACAACTTGAGCCGTACATCAAGCAAGAATGGGAAAGAATTCCACCTGAAAAGCTTCAAAAATTGGTCCCAAACGTTTACTGAGTGTTGTTAAAAGGAAAGGCCATGTAACTCAGTTGTAAAAATGCCCCGGTGCCAACTTTTTTGCAATGTGTTGCTGCCATTAAATTCTAAGATAATGAATATTGGCAAAAAAAAATTAAGTTTCTCAGTTCGAACATTAAATATCTTGTCTTTGCAGTCTATTAAATTGAATATAAGTTGAAAAGGATTTGCAAATCATTGTATTCTGCTTTTATTTAAGAATTACACAACGTGCCAACTTCACTAGTTTTGGGTTTTGTACTTTTGCTATTGTTGTTGAGCCTTTTCCATAAGATGGCCGTACTATTAACAGTGACAGTGATCCTGTTGGTTTGGCATGTCCTTGACACCCTACAAATACATATTCATTTTTTTTTGTTTGTTTTACCCTGATTCGGGGAAAATGTCTATAATGTAAGATCTTGTTTCTATGCTAAAATGTGTTTTGTGTAGCTGGCTAAAAAAGTTTTGACACGTCATTTTTCCGAGGCCAAAACAGATGTTAGGCGCTGGTGAAAGATAATAGCCAACTTGCCCCAACCCGCTTCCAATCTTCCGAGTATGTGGAAGACAAAAAGTGTCCCACGCTACCAAAAGTTCAGCACAAGGTTAGAAGTCGAAATAGTCGTGATAGTGCATGCTATGCTGCTGCTAATGCCGAGTGATGCGGCCGAGGCCATGGAGGCTGCAAAATACCACTTGTGTCTCCCGAAATTTGTAGAAATGAGCAAAAGCTGCCCATTTGTGTGCGTGCGTGTGTGTGTGTGTGTGTGTGTGTGTGTGTGTGTGTGTGTGTGTGTGCTGCATGCGGAGAGGAACAGCGTGAGGCCTCGGCAAACATTTTAATTCGTCCACATCAAAAACCACAGATGTCAGTTTGTTGCTGACCTCCTGCCTTTTCATCACGCTGCATGTAAACATCTCGTATCGTGTTTGCTCCTCGCCACAAATCCGCACATCCTGCCATTATATCATGTTCAACTTACGCCTAACTCTTCCGACGCTGGGATCATTAGATTAGATAGGTTGAGAACATCAACAGGGATCTTGCACGGAACAAACACTTCAATGTAAATACCAGGTTTCTGGTTCAGACATACTTTAAAAGCAAAAAAGATCTTGCACGGAACAAACATTGCAGTGCAAATACCAGCTTTCTTGTTCCAAATATTCTTTAAAATCATAAGGGATCTTGCACAGAACCAACACTACAATGTAAATACCAGCTTTTTAGTTTATATATAGTTTAAAATCAATAAGGATCTTACACAGAACAAATACTACAATGCAAATACAAGCTTTCTAGTTGCAAATGTTCTTTAAAATCAACAGGGATCTTGCACAGAACCAACACTACAATGTAAATACCAGCTTTTTAGTTTGTATATAGTTTAAAATCAATAAGGATCTTGCACAGAACAAACACTAGAAGGCAAATACCAGCTGTCTCATTCCAAATATTGTTTAAAATCAACAGGGATCTTGCATAGATCTTGCGTAAACACTAGATTTTTGGTTCAGATATACTTTAAAAGCAATCAGGATCTTGCATAGAACAAATACTACAATGCACATACCAGCTTTCTAATACCGAATGTTCTTTGAAATCAACAGGGATCTTGCACAGAACCAACACTACAATGTAAATACCAGCTTTTTAGTTTATATATAGTTTAAAATCAATAAGGATCTTGCACGGAACAAATACTACAATGCAAATACAAGCTTTCTAGTTCCAAATGTTCTTTAAAATCAACAGGGATCTTGCACAGAACCAACACTACAATGTAAATACCAGCTTTTTAGTTTATATATAGTTTAAAATCAATAAGGATCTTACACAGAACAAATACTACAATGCAAATACAAGCTTTCTAGTTCTAAATGTTCTTTAAAATCAACAGGGATCTTGCACAGAACCAACACTACAATGTAAATACCAGCTTTTTAGTTTGTATATAGTTTAAAATCAATAAGGATCTTGCACAGAACAAACACTAAGAGGCAAATACCAGCTGTCTCATTCCAAATATTGTTTAAAATCAACAGGGATCTTGCATAGATCTTGCGTAAACACTAGATTTTTGGTTCAGATATACTTTAAAAGCAATCAGGATCTTGCATAGAACAAATACTACAATGCACATACCAGCTTTCTAATACCGAATGTTCTTTGAAATCAACAGGGATCTTGCACAGAACCAACACTACAATGTAAATACCAGCTTTTTAGTTTATATATAGTTTAAAATCAATAAGGATCTTGCACAGAACAAATACTACAATGCAAATACAAGCTTTCTAGTTCCAAATGTTCTTTAAAATCAACAGGGATCTTGCACAGAACCAACACTACAATGTAAATACCAGCTTTTTAGTTTGTATATAGTTTAAAATCAATAAGGATCTTGCACAGAACCAACACTACAATGTAAATATCAGCTTTTTAGTTTATATATAGTTTAAAATCAATAAGGATCTTACACAGAACAAATACTACAATGCAAATACAAGCTTTCTAGTTCCAAATGTTCTTTAAAATCAACAGGGATCTTGCACAGAACCAACACTACAATGTAAATACCAGCTTTTTAGTTTGTATATAGTTTAAAATCAATAAGGATCTTGCACAGAACAAACACTAGAAGGCAAATACCAGCTGTCTCATTCCAAATGTTGTTTAAAATCAACAGGGATCTTGCATAGAGCAAACACTGCAATGTAAACACTAGATTTTTGGTTCAGATATACTTCAAAAGCAATCAGGATCTTGCACAGAACAAATACTACAATGCACATACCAGCTTTCCAATACCGAATGTTCTTTAAAATCAACAGGGATCTTGCACAGAACCAACACTACAATGTAAATACCAGCTTTTTAGTTTGTATATAGTTTAAAATCAATATGAATCTTGCACAGAACAAACATTGCAATGTAAACTCTAGATTTGTAGTTCAGATATACTTTAAAAGCAATCAGGATCTTGCACAGAACAAACATTACAATGCAAATACCAGCTTTCTGGTTCCAAATGTTCTTTAAACTCAACGGGGATCTTGCACAGAACCAACACTACAATGTAAATACCAGCTTTTTAGTTTGTATATAGTTTAAAATTAATATGGACCTTGCACAGAACAAACACTGCAATACAAACAGTAGATTTTTGGTTCAGATGTACTTTAAAAGCAATCAGGATCTTGCACAGAACAAATACTACGATGCAAATACCAGCTTTCTAGTTCCAAATGTTCTTTGAAATCAACAGGGATCTTGCACAGAACCAACACTGCAATGTAAATACCAGCTTTTTAGTTTGTATATAGTTTAAAATCAATAAGGATCTTGCACAAAACAAACACTGCAATGTAAACACAAGGTTTTTGGTTCAGATATACTTTAAAAGCAATCAGGATCTTGCACAAAACAAATACTACAATGTACATACCAGCTTTCTAGTCCCGAATATTCTTTAAAATCAACAGGGATCTTGCACAGAACCAACATTGCAATGTAAATAACAGCTGTCTGGTTTGTATATAGTTTAAAATCAATCAGGATCTTGCACAGAACAAATACTACAGTGCAAATACCAGCTTTATAGTTCCAAATATTCTTTAAAATCGACAGGGATCTTGCGCAGAACAAACAGTGCAGTGTACATACCAGCTTTCAAGTTCAGACATTATTCAAAACCAATAAGGATCTTGCACAGAACAAACACTAGGAGACAAATAACAGCTGTCTCATTCCAAATAGTGTTTAAAATCAACAGGGATCTTGCATAGAACAAACACTGCAATGTAAACACTAGATTTTTGGTTCAGATATACTTTAAAAGAAATCAGGATCTTGCACAGAACCAACACTACAATGCAAATACCAGCTTTTTCGTTTGCATATATTTCAAAAATCAATACAGATCTTGCACAAAACAAACATTGCAATGTAAACTCAAAATTTTAAGTTCAGATATACTTTAAAAGCAGAAAAAATACTGCAACGCAAATACCAGCTTTCTAGTTCCGAATAGTCTTTAAAATCAACAGGGATCTTGCGCAAAACAAACAGTGCAATGTACACACCAGCTTTCAAGTTCAGACATTATTTAAAACCAATAAGGATCTTGCACAGAACAAACACTAGGAGACAAATGCCAGCTGTCTCATTCCAAATATTGTTTAAAATCAACAGGGATCTTGCATAGAACAAACACTGCAATGTAAATACCAGCTTTTTAGTTTATATATAGTTTAAAACCAATAAGGATCTTACACAGAACAAACACCAGAAGGCAAATAACAGCTGTCTAGTTGCGAATATTCTTTAAAATCAACAGGGATCTTGCACAAAACAAACAGTGCAATGTAAATACCAGCTTTTGAGTTCATGTATAGTTTAAAAACAATAGGGATCTTGTACAAATCAAACAATAACATGTAAATGCCAGCTTTCTAGTTCAGACATTCTTTAAAATCAATAAGGATCTTGCACAGAACAAACACTAGGAGGCAAATACCAGCTGTCTCATTCCAAGTATTGTTTAAAATCAACAGGGATCTAGCACAGAATTAACGCTACAATGTAAATACAAGCTTTTTACTTCAAATATACTTTAAAAACAAACAGGGATCTTGAACAGAAAAATACAGCTTTCTATTTCAAATATACTTCAGAATCAACAGGATCTTGCACAAAACAAACACTAATGTAAATACCAGCATTCTACTTTGTACTTAAAAATATATTCATAATCAACAGGGATCTTGCACGGAACCAACACTACAATGTAAATACCAGCTTTTTAGTTTGTATATAGTTTAAAATCAATAGGCATCTTGTTCAAAACAAACATTACAATGTACATACTAGCTTTCTCCTTTAAATAGATTGCAAAATCTCCAGGGATCTTGCACAAAACACATTTTCTAACCAGACTTCTACTTCAAATATACTTTAAAAACAATAGGGATCTTGCACATAACAAACGACACAATGTAAATGCTATCTTTCTAGTTCAGATATACTTTTAAATCAATAATGACTTTGCACAAAACAAACACTACAGTGTAAATACCGGCTTTCTAGTTCCAAATATACTTCAAAATCAATCGGAATCTTGCACAAAACAAAAAATACCATGTAAATTCTGTCTTTCTAGTTCAGATATACATTTAAATTAATAATGATATTGCACATAACAAACACTACAATATAAATGCCAGCTTTCTAGTTCCAAATATACTTTACAATCATCAGGGACCTTGCACAACACATTTTTTAACCAGCTCTCTACTTCAAATATACTTTAAAAACAATAAGGACCTTGCACAAAACAAACTGTACAATGTAATTGCTATCTTTCTAGTTCAGATATACTTAAAAATCAATAATGATCTTGCACACAACAAACACTACAAGGTAAATACATACCAGCTTTCGAGTTCCAAATATACTTTAAAATCAACAGGGATCTTGCACAAAACCAACGATACAATGTAAATGCTATCTTTTTGGTTCAGATATACTTTTAAATCAATCATGATCTTGCACAGAACAAACACAACAATGAAAATACCGGCTTTCTAGTTCCAAATATACTTAAAAAATCAATGGGGATCTTGCACAAAACAAACAATACCATGTAAATACCCTATTTATAAATCCAGATCAACTTTAAAATCAATAAGGAGGATGGACCCTCAAGATAATTGCCTAAATGTGACGAGGAGCATCTATGGTCGTGTTGAATCAATAAAATAAAAATCAATAGAGTTAAAAAAAAAAAATCAATCCATAGAGACCTTAAAGATAACGATAAAAGATGTTAGAAGTTAAAAAAAAACAACAATAGGAAATGATGCAAAAAAATATCCTGTATATATGAATGTGTCAAATACCGTATTTCCTTGAATTGCCGCCGGGGCGCTAATTAATTTAAAACCTCTTTCCACTCCTGCGCTTACCAAAGGCATGCGGTAAAAGTAAGCATGCGCTAATTATTGTAAAACCTCTTCTCACTCTGGCACTTACCAAAGGCATCACCTTTTCTTTTAACAACACTCAATAAACGTTTGGGAACTGAGGAAACTAATTGTTGAAGCTTTGAAAGTGGAATTCTTTCCCATTCTTGTTTTATGTAGAGCTTCAGTCGTTCAACAGTCCGGGGTCTCCGCTGTCGTATTTTACGCTTCATAATGCGCCACACATTTTCGATGGGAGACAGGTCTGGACTGCAGGCGAGCCAGGAAAGTACCCACACTCTTTTTTTACGAAGCCACGCTGTTGTGGCTTGGCATTGTCTTGCTGAAATAAGCAGGGGCGTCCATGAAAAAGACGGCGCTTAGATGGCAGCATATGTTGTTACAAAACCTGTATGTACCTTTCAGCATTAATGGTACCTTCACAAATGTGTAAGTTACCCATGCCTTGGGCACTAATGCACCACCATAACATCACAGATGCTGGCTTTTGAACTTTGGGTCGATAACAGTCTGGATAGTTCACTTCCCCTTTGGTCCGGATGACAGGATGTCGTATATTTCCAAAAATAATAATTTGAAATGTGGACTCGTCAGATGACAGAACACTTTTCCACTTTGCATCAGTCCATCTTAGATGATCTCGGGCCCAGAGAAGACGGCGGCGTTTCTGGATGTTGTTGATAAATGGCTTTCGCTTTGCATAGTAGAGCTTTAACTTGCACTTACAAATGTAGCGACAAACTGTATTTAGTGACAGTGGTTTTCTGAAGTGTTCCTGAGCCCATGTGGTGATATCCTTTAGAGATTGATGTCGGTTTTTGATACAGTGCCGTCTGAGGGATCGAAGGTCACGGTCATTCAATGTTGGTTTCCGGCCATGCCGCTTACGTGGAGTGATTTTTCCAGATTCTCTGAACCTTTTGATGATATTATGGACCGTAGATGTTGAAATCCCAAAATTTCTTGCAATTCCACTTTGAGAAACGTTGTTCTTAAACTGTTTGACCATTTGCTCACGCAGTTGTGGACAAAGGGGTGTACCTCGCCCCATCCTTTCTTGTGAAAGACTGAACATTTTTCGGGAGGCTGTTTTTATACCGAACCATGGCACCCACCTGTTCCCAATTAGCCTGCACACCTGTGGGATGTTCCAAATAAGTGTTTGATGAGCATTCCTCAACTTTATCAGTATTTATTGCCACCTTTCCCAACTTATAGGTCACGTGTTGCTGGCATCAAATTCCAAAGTTAATGATTATTTGCCAAAAAAAAAAAAATGTTTATCAGTTTGTACATCAAATTTGTTGTTTTTGTAGCATATTCAACTGAATATGGGTTGAAAATTATTTGCAAATCATTGTATTCCGTTTATATTTACATCTAACACAATTTCCCAACTCATATGGAAACGGGAATTGTACTTTCAAAGTAAATAAATCACACATGGAGGCATCTTGTCCCCTATGCATTTTTAAAATCCATAGGGATCTTACACAGACTACTGTAGACACCAGCTTGAATAAAAACCACGCCATATATTTCACAAAACTGTAGCTACCATCGAATTAATTCAAAAATCAATAGGGATCTTGCACAGGGAGATTTGGAGACCTTCAGCGAGCGTGAAGGTCTGGATGACGATCCACACTCCGTGGATGTCGACAGCGGATCAAATGAACACTCAATTTTGGGATGTGAGGCATCGCGGTCAGAGGCGCATCCGGCAAAAAAAAAAAAAAAAAAAGGGAGCTTACATTTTCTATAAAATTAAAAGCGAAAGCAGCCTTTGATCTTTTAATCCGGCGCTCATAAGGTTGCGAGATAAGCGGCCGTGACTAACGTCTCTTTCTAACAGTCATGAAAGCACGGAGCCCACATAATGAGAGCCTTTTAGCCCCTTTTTGAAGACACCAAGGACTCAAATTCCATATTTAGTGGATCTGGCCCTCAGCGGAGAGACGGTCGCAACGCCACAAAAGCCAGCGGGGGATATGTCCTGTTTGCACGCGCTACCTCCTTTTATGGCTTTATTACACAGTATTCCTCTTTCCAGTTATTCATGATAACCATCGTCTTGGACAATACAGACAAGCAGAAAAACTGCATGATCAACAAAACACAACCCAGAGTTACACTTGCTTATGCACGAACAAATGTAATCTTTTTATATGAATATTGTGATACTCCTGCCAGTTTATAATGATAACCACCGTCTTGCACAAAAAAAAGACTGCATGATCGACAAACCATAGTCTATCCACTTGCTTATGTAGGAACAAAGGTCAAGTTTTATATTGATCGCTCCCCCTGCCAGTTATTAACGATAACCACCGTCTTGCTTAATTTAAACGAACACCGAATGATCTACACATCATAGTCCTGGGTTACGCTCGCTTATACACAAGTACACGTGAACCTTTTCCACAGAAATAATGCGCTATCACCTCCTGCCAGTTATTATCAATCAACCAATGTTTACTTATATAGCCCTAAATCACTAGTGTCTCAAAGGGCTGCACAAACCACAACGACATCGTCGGTAGGCCCACATAAGGGCAAGGAAAACTCACACCCAGTGGGACGTCGGTGACAATGATGACTATGAGAACCTTGGAGAGGAGGAAAGCAATGGATGTCGAGCGGGTCTAACATGATACTGTGAAAGTTCAATCCATAATGGATCCAACACAGTCGCGAGAGTCCAGTCCAAAGCGGATCCAACACAGCAGCGAGAGTCCCGTTCACAGCGGAGCCAGCAGGAAACCATCCCAAGCGGAGGCGGATCAGCAGCGCAGAGATGTCCCCAGCCGATACACAGGCGAGCAGTACATGGCCACTGGATCGGACCGGACCCCCTCCACAAGGGAGAGTGGGACATAGGAGAAAAAGAAAAGAAACGGCAGATCAACTGGTCTAAAAAGGGAGTCTATTTAAAGGCTAGAGTAAACAAATGAGTTTTAAGGTGAGACTTAAATGCTTCTACTGAGATGGCATCTCGAACTGTTACCGGGAGGGCATTCCAGAGTACTGGAGCCCGAAATGAAAACGCTCTATAGCCCACAGACTATTTTTGGGCTTTGGGAATCACTAATAAGCCGGAGTCCTTTGAACGCAGATTTTGGTACAATACAATCGGCAAGATAGGATGGAGCTAGACCGTGTAGTATTTTATACATAAGTAGTAAAACCTTAAAGTCACATCTTAAGTGCACAGGAAGCCAGTGCAGGTGAGCCAGTACAGGCGTAATGTGATCAAACTTTCTTGTTCTTGTCAAAAGTCTAGCAGCCGCATTTTGTACCAACTGTAATCTTTTAATGCTAGACATGGGGAGACCCGAAAATAGTGCGTTACAGTAATCGAGACGAGACGTAACAAACGCATGGATAATGATCTCAGCGTCTTTAGTGGACAGAATGGAGCGAATTTTAGTAACGCTTTAAAGTGTGACTCAAAGGAGAGAGTTGGGTCGAAGATAACACCCAGATTCTTTACCGTGTCGCCTTGTTTAATTGTTTGGTTGTCAAATGTTAGAGTTGTATCATTAAATAGAGGTCGGTGTCTAGCAGGACCGATAATCAGCATTTCCGTTTTTTTGGCGTTGAGTTGCAAAAAGTTAGCGGACATCCATAGTTTAATTTCATTAAGACACGCCTCCAGCTGACTACAATCCGGCGTGTTGGTCAGCTTTAGGGGCATGTAGAGTTGGGTGTCATCAGCATAACAGTGAAAGCTAATACCGTATTTGCGTATGATCACCACCATAAGAAACCAACAGAGACGGAAAAATCCACAAATCATAGCCCTGGGTTACGCTTGCGTATGCACAAGTACATGTACATGTGAAGTTTTCATATAGATTATGCGATAGCTCCTCCTGCCAGTTATTAATGATAACTATCGTCTTGGACAATATAATCAAGCAGAAAAACTGCATGATGAACAAAACACAGCCTAGAGTTACACTTGCTGATGCACAAACACATGTAATCTTTTCACATGAACATTGTGTTTATTACTCCTGCCAGTTGTTAATGATAACCACCGTCTTGCACAAAAGAAAGAGTGAATGATTGACAAACCTATGTATGAACAAAGGTCAACTTTTCATACAGTAGGATTATTGTGAATGCTCCTCCTGCCAGTTATTAATGATAACCCTGCCTTGCTCAATCGAAACGAACACCGAATGATTTACAAATCATAGCCCTGGTTTACGCTTGCTTATGCACAAACACATGTAATCTTTTCATATGAATATTGTGATATTTACTCCTGCCAGTTGTTACTGATAACCACCATCTTGCACAAAAGAAAGACTGCATGATCGACAAACCATAGTCTATCCACTTGCCTGTGTACAAACAAAGGTCAACTTTTCATACAGTAGGATTATTGTGATTGCTCCTCCTGTTAGTTATTAATCATAACCACCATCTTGCTCAATAGAAATAAACAATCAAATGATCTACAAATCTTAACCCACGGTTATGCTTGCTTATGCACAAGTGAATGTAAATATTTTCCACAGAAATGATACGATATCACTTCTTGCCAGTTATTAATGATAACCACCGCCTTGCACAAAAGAAACAAACAGTATTACTAATTAATCCCCAAATTACAGCCGAGGGTACACTTGCACTGTAAGCACAACGTAAACTCCTCATTTGATTATTGCGATCCGTCGTTATTATTGATAACCACCACCATGGAAAATAGAAACCGACAAAAAGACTTAGTCAATCCACAAATCTCAGCCCGGGATTCCATTTGCTTATGTGCTTAATTTGATATCTCTACTTCTGCCAGTTGTTAATGATAGCCACCGTCTTGCACAATACACACAAACACAGATGTATAATTTTGTTCCTCACACCAGTTATCAATGATAACCACCACTATGAATCACAAATAAAAAGACCCAAAATAATCCACAGGGCGAGGTTATAAGGAACACATTCATCAATAACATAAACGGGAAGTGAAGTCAAATATATTTATATAGCGCCTTTCTCTAGTGACTCAAAGCGCTTTACATAGTGAAACCCAATATCTAAGTTACATTTAAACCAGTGTGGGTGGCACTGGGGTCAGGTGGGTAAAGTGTCTTGCCCAAGGACACGACGGCAGTGACTAGGATGGCGGAAGCGGGAATCGAACGGCCACTCTACCAACCGAGATATACCCTATTTAAATCATAATTGATTTAGTCAGTCCACTTATTACCTATAAAAGTAAACAGAATGACTCAACATAATCCACAAAATAAAAACCCAGAGTATCCTTGCTGATGCACGGACATAAACGTGTTATATAATCAATGTGATCGCTTCTTTTGCCAATTATTACTACTAACCACCATCTTGCACGATAGGAGAAAAAAAAAATGAAAGACTGAAAATAATCCACTCAATCAAAGTAATTTCTTGAGCACGAGCACACAAGGTAAAAGTGTCATACAAATCAGTTTAGTTGTTCCTCCCACCACTTGTTAATGATAATCGTTGCCTTACACAGAAAAAAATACGCAGAAAGACTCAAAATATTCCACAAAATCAAAGCCAAAAGGTATACTTTTGCATGCAAATTAACGCCATCGTCATGCCTTTGGTACAATCCGCCCTCCCCGCGGGGAAAGACTCCACACACCTCCCGTCGCCGCCTCAACGGGTGTCATGTGACCCCCTGCTGTGAGAACGTAACATAAGTTCTACTATTAGCTCTTCTGCTCCCTTTTTTAAATTTTTTTTTAAAAAACATTCCCCGCTCGGTGAGCGGCTAATATGTCTTCTCCCACTGCGCCCGACGCCTCATTTGGGTGCTCGCGAGTCCCTTTGCGCTCCGTCGCCGCGTTTCATATTGAAATCACTTTAATACTTTCATCCCTTATTCTCTTTTGTTATGCAAGCTTTCATGCGCCAGCGCCTTCCTCGTGTCGACCATTCTTCTCCAGACAGTGCAGATGTGTGTGCGTGTGCGTGTGCGTGTGTGTGTGTGTGTGTGTGTGTGTGTGTCTAAATTGTTGAAAGAAGGCTGATATCCTCAATATCCTCAATGAGGCAGTCGTATATTACATTTGTGGGGCTTTTTTTCCCCCCTTTTTCCTTCACACTTCTAAGAGGCATGTGGCTGTTTTCATGTTCGTGTTTGATGCCGGTTAAAGGGAATGTGCAGTCGTTGTCCTCGCTGGCCTGCAGGCTATGTAGAGATGTCAGTGGTCGGCGGCCGTGCTGGCTAGCTTAACTGAAAATGGTTTATTTGGACTCTCTTGTTACGGTTGTGTACAAATAGGAATGGGTGCCATTCACATTTCAAGGTATTTCTGTCATGTTTAGGGAAGGGAGTTGACGGCACAGACCACAAGAGGGCTCTATGATTTATTATATTTTTGAATTGGCCCTAGTGTGTGAATGTTGTATGTCTATCTGTGTTGCCCCTGCAATGAGGTGGAGACTTGTCCAGGGTGTACCCCGCCTCCCGCCCGATTGTAGCTGTGATAGGCTCCAGCACCCCCTGCAACCTCCAGCGCCACCCGCAACCCTGAAAGGAATAAGCGGTAGAAAATGGATGGATAGAGGGATATACAAACGTTTGTATATAATAACAAACAATATTATTGATTAAGGGCAGCAAAGAGGCACAGGGGTTAGTGCATCTGCCTCACAATATGAAGTTCCTGAGTAGTCCTGAGTTCAATCCCGGGCTCAAGATCTTTCTGTGTGGAGTTTGCATGTTCTCCCCGTGACTGCATGGGTTCCCTACGGCTACTCCGGATTTCTCCCACCTCCAAAGACATGCACCTGGGGATAGGTTGATTGGCAACACTAAATGGTCCCTAGTGTGTGAATGTGAGTGTGTATGTCTATCTGTGTTGGCCCTGCGAGGAGGTGGCGACTTCTCCAGGGTGTACCCCGCCTACCGCCCGGATGCAGATGAGATAGGCTCCAGCAACCCCAAAAGGGACAAACGGTAGAAAATGGTTGATTAACAATGGTATGGAATGTGACCAACTCCAAAAGTGTGTATGTGTGTGCGGTGTTGTCCCTCTGCATCCCAGGAGAACGACCCCGCAGTAAGATGCGACCCGCTCGTAACATATATAAGGCTTTTAATTTTTTTGCGGCTTTTTTATTTTGTATTTTTGGCCCAATATGGCTCTTTCAACATTTTTGGCTGCCGACCCTTGGTATAAGACAGCGGTCTCAGACACGCGGCTTGCGGGCTAATTGCCGTCCCACCTTAATATGAAAGTTTAATGTTAGTGCGGCCCACGAGTTTTATATGAATGTAGCTTGACAGCGTTGTGTTATTTGGGTCCAAAATGGCTCTTTCAACATTCTGGGTTGCCTACCCCTGCGTTAGTGGAAAACCGGCAAATGAGTGAATGCGACAGAGACGTTGTCATAGAGACGAGGGACTGTAATTACTGTCCGTCAGTAATTACAGTCCCTTATAACCTGGACCTATTTAAACCGTTATTTGTTTTGTTTTATTGTTTTATATGCATTGCCTCACACTATGAACACTACATATATTTCTATATGACGCCGGACAACACTCCGGGGCCGTCACTTTTTTGCGCTCGCTATCCAGGTACTATTATCTGCCGACCGCCGTGTTGCTGTTGGGAAGAAAAGTGGAATGACACAAATTGCGGAAATAACATTCTCCGTGCATCGGCTAAATACAAATATGTTCCATAAACCCTGCAGTGAAGAGATGAGTTAGTGATGAGCAAAGACAATTCCAGGAAAAGTCGGAGTTGCAATATTTCTTTGTTGAGCACATCGGGACCCCGACATGTCTTATTTGCACAGAGAAAGTTGCGGTGCACAAGGAATACAATTTGAAACGTCATTATACAACTAGACATGCTGAGGAGTATGCAAAAACTAATTTTAAGAAAACTTTTCTTGTGACCCAGCCTCACCCAGACTCTGCATCCAGTGGACCCCAGATAAATTGGGTTTGAGACCCCTGGTATAAGGCTTTCAATGTCATTATATATTTACCCACCAGGCGGCACTCATTTTTCCCCATTTCAAGCTACAAACTGAGCCAGGCCCTTGAAATAAACACACATCCAGTTATTACGCACCACAGTGCTCCTTTTTTCTAGCTGCCCTTCATCTCCTTTTGGATAAACGAGCCTACTTACCAGCTCAGTGGCCTCGTGGTTAGAGTGTCCGCCCCACAGAACTCCTTTTTCTCGTTGCCCTTCATCTCATTTTGGATAAACGAGCCTACTTACCAGCTCAGTGGCCTCGTGGTTAGAGTGTCCGCCCTGACCTGAGATCGGGTGGTTGTGAGTTCAAACCCCGGCCGAGTCATACCAAAGACTACAAAAAATGGGACCCGTTGCCTCCCTGCTTGGCACTCAGCATCAAGGTTTGAATTGGGGGTTAAATCACCAAAATGATTCCCGAGCGTGGCACATGCTGCTGCTCACTGCTCCGCTCACCTCCCAGGGGGTGGAACAAGGGGATGGGTCAAATGCAGAGGACAGATTTCACCACACCTAGAGTGTGTGTTACAAAGAATGGGACCCGTTGCTTCCCTGCTTGGCAGTCAGCATCAAGGGTTGGAATTGGAGGTTAAATCACCAAAATGATTCCCGAGCGCGGCACATACTGCTGCTCACTGCTCTCCTCACCCCCCAGGGGGTGGAACAAGAACAAGGGAATGGGTCAAATGCAGAGGACAAATTTCACCACACCTAGAGTGTGTGTGTTACAAAAAATGGGACCAATTGCCTCCCTGCTTGGCAATCATCAAGTGTTTGAATTGGGGGTTAAACCACCAAATGATTCCCGAGCGCGGCACATGCTGCTGCTCACTGCTCCCCTCATACCCAGGGGGAGATCATGGGATGGGTCGAATGCAGAGGACAAATTTCACCACACCTATAGTGTGTGTGTTACAAAAAATGGGACCAATTGCCTCCCTGCTTGGCAATCATCAAGTGTTTGAAATGGGGGTTAAATCACCAAATGATTCCAGAGCGTGGCACATGCTGCTGCACAGTGCTCCCCTCACCTCCCAGGGGGAGATCATGGGGATGGGTCGAATGCAGAGGACAAATTTCACCACACCTATAGTGTGTGTGTTACAAAAAATTGGACCAATTGCCTCCCTGCTTGGCAATCATCAAGTGTTTGAAATGGGGGTTAAATCACCAAATGATTCCAGAGCGTGGCACATGCTGCTGCTCACTGCTCGCCTCACCTCCCAGGGGGTGATCATGGGGACGGGTCGAATGCAGAGGACAAATTTCACCACACCTAAAGTGTGTGTGTTACAAAAAATGGGACTCATTACCTCCCTGCTTGGCACTCAGCATCAAGTGTTGGAATTGGAGGGCAAATCACCAAAAGATTCCCGAGCGCGGCACATGCTGCTGCTCACTGCTCCCCTCACCTCCCAGGGGGTGATCATGGGAATGGGTCGAACGCAGAGGACAAATTTCACCACACATAGTGTGTGTGTGTGACAATCATTGGAACTTTAACTTTACAGCACTCGATGCCCCACCAGACCGTTTTCGAACGCCGCAAACTAACTCTGACCTCAAACGCAGACTATGAACCGGAGTTCTCTCTTTGCTGCCTGCAAACAACGCTAAGAATGTTCCGTGTGATTTACCGCACGTCGTCCGTCTTTGTCTCCGTCTTCTTGGCAAGTGCTTAGCTCAGCAGATGTGCTCAATATGGCCGCAGACGTGCGAATGCGGAGTGAAGAAGAAAAAAAAAAAAAAAACACCAGCGCCCGAGACGTCGTGAGTGCAGGAGAGTGATTGATGATAAGACAATGTCCGACACAGCACACCTGATTTGTTGTGACGCGTCAAGCCAGTTTCTTAGGCAATGGACCTAATTGGAAGCAGGTGATCATTGGAGAATGGGCTAATATGACCATTAAAACAAATATATTATAATAATAATTAGGGGTGCATGAGAAAATGGAAAGTAAACCCCCAGCTCTCTTTGACCACATGTTCATGTGTTAATAGGTGTATCACGCAACGCAACAGCTACAGAACCAATGTTGTAACATACTGTATGTCGAGCGCAAACTGTCGAGTCAGCAACATTTAGAAGTGCGTGCGGAGGTGACCACGCATAATACTTCAAATGCATTTGAAGTCGATTTAAATAACACATAGGGAGGTTGTCTACGGCCAACGCTGGTGATGTCATAGCAGGCTAATTAGGAATTGTGGCGATTGTAGGAGACTTTAGAGTTAATTGGATCACTTAAGGCAGGAATCTCTTAAGGCCAAGCTGTTTGTTTACATCCATCCATCCATTTTCTACCGCTTATTCCCTTTTTGGGGTTGCGGGGGGCGCTGGCGCCTATCTCAGCTACAATCGGGCGGAAGGCGGGGTACACCCTGGACAAGTCGCCACCTCATCGCAGGGCCAACACAGATAGACAGACAACATTCACACTCACATTCACACACTAGGGCCAATTTAGTGTTGCCAATCAACCTATCCCCAGGTGCATGTCTTTGGAAGTGGGAGGAAGCCGGAGTACCCGGAGGGAACCCACGCATTCACGGGGAGAACATGCAAACTCCACACAGGAAGATCCCGAGCCTGGATTTGAACCCAGGACTGCAGGATGTTCGTATTGTGAGGCAGACGCACTAACCCCTCTCCCGCCGTGAAGCCCTGGATCCTAATTAGAATCTCAAAAATAAAATGTGCCATGGGTCAGTAAAAAAAAAAATTAATAAAAATGCTCTAGGCCAGTGGTCCTCAAATGGGGGTATGCGTACCCCTGGGGGTACTTGAAGGTATGCCAAGGGGTACATGACATTTTTTTTTTTAAATATTCTAAAAGTAGCAACAATTCAATAATCCTTTATAGATATATTTATTGAATAACACTTCAACAAAATATGAATGTAAGTTCATAAACTGTGAAAAGAAATGCAACAATGCAATATTCAGTGTTGACAGCTAGATTTTTTTGTGGACATGTTCCGGGAAGAGCTAGACGAAGTGGCTGGAGATAGGGAAGTCTGGGCCTCCCTGCTTAGGCTGCTGCCCCCGCGACCCGACCTCGGATAAGCGGAAGATGATGGATGGATGGATGGATGTTCCATAAATATTGATGTTAAAGATTTCTTTTTTTGTGAAGAAATGTTTAGAAATAAGTTCATGAATCCAGATTGATTGATTGAAACTTTTATTAGTAGATTGCACAGTTCAGTACATATTCCGTACAATTGACCACTAAATGGTAACACCCCAATAAGTTTTTCAACTTGTTTAAGTCGGGGTCCACGTAAATCAATTCATGGATCTCTATTACAATCCCCAAAGAGGGCACTTTAAGTTGATGATTACTTCTATGTGTAAAAATTTTCATTTATAATTGAATCACTTGTTTATTTTTCAACAAGTTTTTAGTTATTTTTAATATCTTTTCTTCCAAATAGTTCAAGAAAGACC
Organism: Nerophis ophidion; assembly: GCF_033978795.1. Classification (NCBI taxonomy): domain Eukaryota; kingdom Metazoa; phylum Chordata; class Actinopteri; order Syngnathiformes; family Syngnathidae; genus Nerophis; species Nerophis ophidion. Next base: position 7,003,016 of record NC_084612.1, read on the forward strand.
ACTACAAATGAGCAATATTTTGCACTGTTATACAATTTAATAAATCAGAAACTGATGACATAGTGCTGTATTTTACTTCTTTATCACTTTTTTTCAACCAAAAATGCTTTGCGCTGATTGGGAGGTACTTGAATTAAAAAAATGTTCACAGGGGGTACATCACTGAAAATAGGTTGAGAACCACTGCTTTAGGTGACAACATCTTATAAGGAGGTTGCTTACAGCCACACTGGTTAATGCGAAGAGGACTGTGTTTAATTGAATTCTAGGCTATGTTACATCCATCCGTCCATCTTCTTCTGCTTTTTTGAAGCCGGGTCGCGGGGGCAGTAGCCAAAGCAGAGAAGCCCAGACTTCCCTCTTCCCAGCCAACTTGCCCAGCACCTCCCTTTTGGATCCCGAGGCCTTACCCAGGCCACCTGGCGGGGACATAGTCTCTTCAACATGTCCTGGGTCTTCTTACCGGTCAGAAGCGGCCTAAACACCTCCCCAGGGAGACGTTCGGGGGGCATTCTGACCAGATGCCCAAACCATCTCATCTGGCTCTTGTCCATTTAGGAAGTTGCCTACAGCCAAGTCCATTGATACAAATAAGTGTGTAGAATTGAGATTTTAATTGGAGTATTTGTGGAAAATATGGTTGTTTTTACTTTTTATCATCTTAAAAATAAATGTTCTATTTCCAAATATGCCGTGGGTCAATAAAAACAAGAAAAAATGCTCTAGGCGACAACATCTTTGGGACGCTTAGCTGGCATCGTGGTGCGGGTTCGTTCTCTCGACTATGCAGTCGGACTTGGACACAGCGTGAAGGTAAGAAAATAAAGATTTATTCACACTAACAAAACAAACTAAGAACAGAAACACTTGCACAAGGTACTAAAGACAAAACAAATAGAACTAGCATGGGAGCTAGAAGGAACTAAAAGCGCTAGCATTTGAGCCAGGGAATAAACAAAGGAATAGCGTGGAAGCTAACAAGTACAAAAAATTGCTTTCTTTACAACGATTGGGAAACAGCGTCGTCACCTTTTGCACGGAACAGAAACTACAATGCGAGAGCAAGTAAACGAAAAAGGCGGGCTTAAATAAGGACAGTAATTAGGAGGCAGGTGAGCGTCAAAAACAAAAGGCAGGTGACACAAATGCGTAGTTTTGACAACAGAACAAAACAGGAAGTGCCACCAGGAACTATGGAAGACAAACGCTAATAAGATGTGATATAAAACAGAACCAAAACCAGAATATCTGATAATCCGCTGCTCGGATCATGACAATCTTATAAGGAGGTTGCTTACAGCCACACTGGTTGATGCGAAGAGGACTGTGTTTAATTGAATTTTAGGCTATGTTACATTCATCCGTCTTCTTCTGCTCATTTAAAGTCGGGTTGCGGGGGCAGTAGCCAAAGCAGAGGAGCCCAGACTTTCCTCTCCCCTGCCAATTTTTCCAGCTCCTCCCTCTGGATCCCCAGGCCTTCCCAGAGCACCTGTTATGGTTTAAACAGGGGAGTGTCAAAGTTTGTTTGTGACAAACCCCAAGATGCAGAGACGGAGGCAGGCATTGAACAAGAAAACATGATTTAATAAAAATACTAAGACAAAAACAAACAAAGGGTTAAAACCAAAAGCGCGCACATGGGCGGATAACAAACAAAAGGCCTAGCGTGGTAACTAACAGGTATCTAGCAGGAAACCAAAAAACTGGAAACAGCTAATGGCTAGCAAGAAAACAAAAAGCTAGGAGGAAAAAAAACTACAAATAGCTAACAGGAGCAGCTTAACGCTACGACGACAAGGACAAATAGTAGCACGACAGGTAGTAGCTGTAATGATGACATTGACACGACAGGTAGCAACGACACAAGAGCGACAATAATCCATTAACTGACTCAAGACAAAGTAGGTACAAATAGGAGTGGGCTGATTGACATTACAGGTGTGGCCAGGTGCCAATCAGCCGCAGCTGAAGGAAAACAGCACACAGGGAAAAAAACAGGAAACAGACAAAATAGGAGCACTTGACAGGAACTAAAGACAGGAAATACCAAACAGAGAGGAAAAACTAAAACTCAAACAAACTGCCAGGGGAAAGCCTGACAGGGAGATGACAGCAGACTGATGCCAGGCGGAAGTAATGTCCAATGATTTATTATATATATCCATCCATCCATTATCTACCACTTATTCCCTTTTGGGGTCGCGGTGGACACTGGCGCCTAAACATAATAATTAACAATACTAATAAACTATAGAATGGTGTGTGACAAAATCCAAGAGTGTATGTGTGTGACTATGCGTGCAGATTAGCTGTTAAGTGTTACCGTAAATGTTGAATGAGGAGCGAAGGAACGAGGCAGTCCATGGGGCATGCAGGGGATCCGGGTCGAGAGAGAGGCGTCAGAGTCGTGGGGCGAACAAGGAGTCGAGAAACGAGGGAGGCAGTTGAAATTAAGGGCAACAGAAGGAAAACAGGTACACCGTGAAAAACTAAGTTCCCGTGCCGATCCTTGGGTTCACTGGTCCTTTATTGAGCTTGCCCTCATCAGTACCAGCTGAGCAGATTTGTCATTGAGTGCAGGCTTGTCGCTGCGTGGGCGTGCTGCGCTCAGCGTAAGCGGGGGCTGTGAACGGGTCCTTCGGGTGTTCCCACAGAGGAGGGAGACGCAGACTGCGGGTGCACCGTAACGCCACCTGGGAAACATAGTCTCTCCACCTTGTCCTGGTTCTTCCCTGTGGCCTCCTACCGGTCGGAAGCGCCCTAAACACCTCCCCAGGGAGGCATTCGGGGGGGCTCATCTTGCTCCTGTCAATTTAGGAAGTTGCCTACAGCCACCTCCGTTGACACTAATGAGCGTGTTCAATGGAGGTTTTAATTGGCATATCTGCCATAATCTGGCAGACGTAACTCGTTCTAGCCCAGTAGGCACTGTAAACATGTTTTGGTCTATTTGTTTACTGTATCAGTCTATTTAAGCCTGTAGTTACCCAACCTAAACATTCCATTTTACTTTTTTTAAATACATGTTGCATGTTTTGCATTTTCCCATTATAAAAATAACAACAAAAATTTAAAAAACTACAAAACTGTATATCAATAATCACATCCAAAGTTTTAAAATATTTTAATCATTGATAAAAAATACCGTATTTCCTTAAATTGCCGCCGGGGCGCTAATTATTTTAAAACCTCTTCTCACTCCGGCGCTTACCAAAGGCATGCGGTAAAGGTAAGCATGCGCTAATTATTTTAAAACCTCTTCTCACGCCGGCGCTTACCAAAGGCATGCAGTAAAAAATTAAGTGTGATGTAAGGATACCATCATGAAAAGCACATTTAATAAAAAAAAATCGTTATTATGGTCTTACCTTTACTTATAAATGAAGTCCATCCCAGCTCCTTCTAAACAAAAGCATCAATAACTTCTTTATAGATAGATAGATAGATAGATAGATAGATAGATAGATAGATAGATAGATAGATAGTACTTTATTGATTCCTTCAGGAGAGTTCCTTCAGGAAAATTAAAATTCCAGCAGCAGTGTACAGAGTTGAGATCAATTTAAAAAAAAAGTAAAAAGTAAATAATGGGGGTTTAAAAGGAAACAAAATAGAGAAATGTTACAAAAAGAATAAAAACAATGGGAATACAAATATAACAGTAAAATAAGAATATAACAAGACAAAGTAGGCAGTAGTGACCATGTTATGAAAAAGTATATATTATAGAAGTCTTCCTTATCTTTCTTCAGTATTAAAAGTCTCTCTGTCTCATCGGAGATCTTCCTTTATTACCTCCTGCTTCGATTGAAAGTCCAGTTTAGAAAACTGCTATCAGACCGCTGCTATCAGTTAGCTCGGCTCCTCACGTGCGGGCGACGACAGAATTATCCTCGGACAACTCCCCCTCCTGTTCTGCTCCGTGGAGGATCTCTTAATACTCTGGGTATTTAGGACTGGAAAATGTTTTATTTCAGCCCGGTTGTTTACATATCCAGCATAGGAGTGTTACATCCTAAAACAGTGGTCCCCAACCACTGGGCCGTGGCCCGGTACCGGGCCGGCTGCAGAATAATTTTTGTATTTTTATTTATTTATTTTTTATTTAAAAAAATATATATATTTTTTTTTTTATTAAATCAACATAAAAAAACACAATATACACTTACAATTAGTGCAAAAACCACAAAAAAATCCCTTTTTCATGACAAAGAAGAATAAAAAAATTGATTTAAAAAAGTATGGTAGTATGGTAATTGATTACTACTGTATTCACTCCACCAATGAGCACATGAATCGAGACTTCCGTTGAGAGAGAGAGAGAGAGACAGAGAGAAAGAGAGAGAGAGAGGATGCGAATCACTGCTGAGGTAGGTAACGTTAGCCAACAACAATTTGTTAATTACATTATTCTGATTTCGATTTGACTCAAACTGTAACTCCTAGATGGATTTAAGAAAGTTATTCGCCCGCAGGAGAGAAGAAGCGAGGAATGAGAGATGTAAGTGAAGTCCTAGCTAGCTAGGCAACATCATTGTCTTAAGTTGATGCTAAGTTAGCTAACGTTATTCCTTGTATCAAGACAAACATATTCATTTGCTGTACGAGCTGTCGGGGGAATTTCCAATGAACATGAAACATAATGTTGGTTATTGTCTGCTGGTTCTGCATCAATGATGATTTGGAGTAAGCATGTGTGAGTTGAGTGCTTCTCAAATGGTTTATCTTCCGGAAGAAAAACATTTTTCCGTATCATCAAGTCGTGAGCCAAATTTTTAAATCAGGTTTATTTCAAAGAAAAATAGCACTGTAGTCTTGTCTTGTTAATCGGTGTGACTTTGACTAAAATAATCTTGTTTTGTCACCAGAAAAATGGTTACAGCTAAAGCATCTGGTTTTGTTTCCAGAAAAAATAGTAACATTTCTGTATTTGTTTTCAGAAAGATGGCTGAAAATATCTGGTTTCATGGCCACATTTAGATTTTTAAAAAATATATTTCCATTTCTTTCCTGAGTCCTCCTCCAACTTGTTAGTCGGTTTGCCTTTTGCTAAAATACTCACTCATAGTCACTAGAAAAATGGCTAAAAATATCTGGTTTTGTTGCCACAATTTGATTTTTTTCTCCCTAAACTTTTTTTTTTTTTCATGCACACATCTGACTGCGACTCACTGAAAATGACACACAATCCACTTTTATGTCACGACCCAGCAGTTGGGAACCACTGGTCAACTGTATAACAGTTACTGTAATATTTCCATGTCTGTCCAGAGTGATTGACCACTTTGCAAAAATGAAAAGGAGACGTTACAGTTTACTTCTCAGAAAATGATTCCCTGAACAGACACACAACATTTGTTCATTTATTCTGCTACGGTGGCTTTATTGTTTTGTGTATATTTTATAGCTTTGTGTAACTGAAATATAATTCGCCAAATTGCCATAAATGGAATTTAGATAATATAAAAGAACCCAGAGATGTACGGGTGCTTTATTTTTTGTTTTACTTTTGTAGATGTTAAATTTGCAGATGATTACTGCAATAAATATTTCAAAAAGATTCATTGCTCTTCCTTTTTGCTTTTACCAGTAGCAGTTTAGAAGTCTGGAGTAAAAAAGTGCACAAGTAGGTCAAATGCATTAGTTAATTTCAGGTGGTTAATCAAAGATCCATACAACATAATCTGATATGATTTCATAGTTTAAAGCACTATTTATGTATTTTTTATGATAAATAAGTGCTAAAAAATGTTTTTGCTTGCGCGCTTTGCACGCTCACATGAAGTATTTGTGCCCCAGGTGTGCCCCAGTACAGTATTAGGTCTAGTGACGCCCCTGCTGAATAGCTCTTAATATTCTTCCCTTTATGTGATTTCAAATTACCGGTATTGAAATCAGCCTAGTCCATTTTGAAAATGATGACAGGGGAAGTGTCACTCGTGACGTCACGAGTTTGACCCATGCGCTAATTATTTTGCGAAGCGAGTTTGACCCGGCAGTAATTCAAGGCGGGCGCATACTATATACCTGGCGGCAATTCAAGGAAATACATATTGCTGACTAGTGTTGTCCCGATACCAATGTTTTGGTACCAGTACCAAAATGTATTTCTATACTTTTCTAAATAAAGGGCACCACAAAAATGGCATTATTGGCTTAAAATGTTCTGTTTCCAAACATGCTGTGGGCCATTAAAAAAAAATAAAAAAATCCGTAAATGGTCCCAATGCTGCATTTTGGAGCCATAACGGACTCTCTACAAGCCTCTCCGTCCACATGTTTTTCCCTTCTTCTGGGCTTGTGGTCTTTCGGCGTGGGTTTCTCAAAGCCAAGGCTCGGGCCTCCCTGGCGCGGGCGAAGTCCCTCGGCTGCGTCTGCTCGGCCTGACTACAAAAGCCGGCGGAGCGAGAAAAAAAAAAGCGATGGGCCAGCTAATTGGCGGCGGAGAGCTGCTGGCATCCGCCGAGAAGATTGCGCCGTCGTCTCACGGCATCTCCATCAAACGGCGCGGAGTGGCGAGCGACCGGATCACAGCGAGCCGCGCGTAGTCTCTGTGATAACGGCCTTTCTTCGCCGCTTTCATATGTTTTATTCATGTCATTACGATGCTGCCGGAGAGAGGGATCGTCAACACCAGTTTGAAGATGAAGCGGCCCGTCAATTAAAGCCATCTGCATTTGAAGTCCGCATCCTCCAGCAGCACAAAGCCAGCCAGCTCTCTGATGTTCCTCTGATCAAATATTGTTTCCTATTATTGTTTGTGCCGAGGAGTCTCTGAAGTTAATTCGGAGAGTCTTTCGCACGGAATCACTTTGAGAGGCACATCAGAGGAGGCGGGGTTGAAACTTGAACCCCGACGCTGCAAACGCTTCTCTTCGACGTGGAAACTTATCAGAGAGATTTGTCTCGAACGCACTCTGACTCTCGCCAGGCTGATCCGAGCGCTTTGGAATGCACACGATGCTGCCTTCGCTCGAACTGCGCGCCGCCTTCACAATTTTGCACGAGGCCGTCCGTGTTTCTGGGCCGGAGCGAAACATGGTTGGGGGCGTGGTTAAGAGGAGACGAGTATATTTACAGCTACAATTCACCAACTCGAGTACCGTATTTTTCGGACTATAAGTCGCAGTCTTCTCCACAGTCCGGCGGGGGGTGAGAGCCAGCCAAACCCCAAAAAAATAAAATAAAAAATAATATTAATGAATGAATGAATTAATTAATTAATTTATTTTTTTATAGTTTGGCCAAGTCTCACCCCCGGCCAAACTACAAAAAAAAAAACGTGACTTATAGTCCAAAAAATACGGTATTTCAAATATATATATATATATATATATATATATATATATATATATATATACATAAATATATATATACAGTATATATGTATGAAATGCCTGACTTTCAGTGAATTCTAGCTATATATATTTATTTTATCATATATATAAGTAAAGAAATAGTTGAATTTCAGACAGCACCTATCAAACAAATACATAGTAATAAAAACACAGTTGTTCTACTAACTGTACTGTCCTTGCTGGTTACTAAAAAAAAAAAAAACAAAAAAAAACACTTACCTTTCACTATTTCAGTAACCTTTGTTCTGCCATTTGCGTATTGGCGAGCGATCTCCGAAAGTGACAGTTTTAATTACTAAATTTGGAGGTGTTGAAATCCATCCCATCCATCCATTTTCTACCGCTTGTCCCTTTTGGGTCGCAGGGCATACTTGCCAACCTTGAGACCTCCGATTTCGGGAGGTGGAGGGTGGAGGGGGGGGTAATGGGTCAGGGCGGAGGCGTGGTTGGGGGCGTGGTTAAGAGGAGAGGAGTACAATATATTTACAGCTACAATTCACCAACTCGAGTACCGTATTTTTCGGACGCAGTCTTCTCCACTTTTTATAGTTTGGCCAAGTCTCACCCCCGGCCAAACTGCAAAAAATAACCGCGACTTATAGTCCCAAAAATACGGTATTTCATATATATATATATATATATATTAAAATGATATATATATCCATAAATATATATATATGTATGAAATACCTGACTTTCAGTGAATTTTAGCTATATATATTTATTTCATTATATATATATATAAATAAAGAAATAGTTGAATTTCAGACGGCACCTATCAAACAAATACACAGTAATAAAAACACAGTTGTTCTACTAACTGTACTGTCCTTGCTGGTTACTAAAAAAACCAAAAACAACACTTACCTTTCACTATTTGAGTAACCTTTGTTCTGCCATTTGCGTATTGGCGAGCGATCTCCGAATCCGGGAACATATCCTTCACGGATTTGTTGTAGACATCCGCAAAGGAGAACGGGATGTTGCTTCCAGCTATCAGCATAGCCATCTTTGTGTCAGCATAAGTTACACCATCGGGTCTCCATTTTGCGAGGTGGCCCATAATACTGGGTTGTGAACGATGCTGCGCTGCGGACGCTTTGTGCTTCGCTGACCGTTCATGATTGAGTATATCCGTTCGGCCACCGTGTTCAATGGAGAAGTCTGTTCTACAAAATTTACAGGCAACATACCCCATCCCCTTCGAAATCTCCTGGATGAACTGAAATTCTTGTTTCCATTCGTTTTGGAACTTGCAAGCGTATTTCTTCATTTTGCTGGCTGTAACTTCCTCGTTCCTCTGCTTCGTCTCCTCGTGTGTGCAGTTTTTTATTCAAATCCGTAGATGTTGTAACGTGATTGGGCAGGCAAGCTGTTTATATAGTGGGAAATCGGACGTGAAAACAGGCTGTCCCTACTCAGGTCCGCATGGAGCTGGAGGGGGCGTGGTCTCCAGCTCCGGCTGAATTTCGGGAGATTTTCGGGGGAACATTTCTTCTGGGAGGTTCTCGGGAGAGGCGCTGAATTCCGGGAGTGTTGGCAAGTATGTCGCAGGGGTTCTGGAGCCTCTCTCAGCTGCATTCGGGCGGAAGGCGGGGTACACCCTGGACAAGTCGCCACAATACCAGCAAAGAAATTGACTCAAAAAAGGCAAAAATGTGCCCGCTTGATGCTATTATACATTGGCTTTGCTGTTGACATGCTACTGATTAGCATTAGCCATTTCAACACCTCCAATTTGGTTAAAGAAAGCTACAATGGAGATGCACAATACCATTAAACAGCTGGTGTGCAATAAGTACGATATCAATCATCCATCCATCCATTTTCTACCGCTTATTCCCTTTTGGGGTCGCGGGGGGCGCTGGCGCGTATCTCAGCTACAATCGGGCGGAAGGCGGGGTACACCCTGGACAAGTCGCCACCTCATCGCAGGGCCAACACAGATAGACAGACAACATTCACACTCACATTCACACACCAGGGCCAATTTAGTCAATTGAGCTTTATTGCAGACTCCAAATTCCGTGTGAAAGTTAAAGTTAAAGTCCCATGAACCGTCACACACACACTGGGTGTGGTGAAATGTGTCCTCTGCATTTGACCCATTCCCCATGTTCAACCAATAGGAGGTGAGCGGAGCAGTTAGCAGCAGCGTGTGCCACGCTCGGGAATCATTTGGTTGACTCAACCCCCAATTCCAACCCTTGATGCTGAGTGCCAAGCAGGGAGGTAATGGGTCCTGTTTTTTGTAGTCTTTTGGTATGACTCGGCCGGGGTTTGAACTCACAACCTCCCAGTTTCAGAGCAGAAACTTTTACCACAAGGCCACTGAGCTGGTCCAAGTAGACATACAATGACATACAGTGTATAAAAACAAACAAAATACAGTATAAAAGGCATTATCTCATACTATTAAAAACAGTGTTTGTGCATACTCAGTAAAAAGGCATCTAATAAATAAACAGAAGCAGCAATAAAATAAATAAATAAATACATATATATTTATATGTATATATATCAATCAATCAATGTTTACTTATACAGCCCTAAATCACTAGTGTCTCAAAGGGCTGCACAAACCACAACACAAACCACTACCACATCGTCGGTAGGCCCACATAAGGGCAAGGAAAACTCACACCCAGTGGGACATCGGTGACAATGATGACTATGAGAACCTTGGAGAGGACGAAAGCAATGGATGTTGAGCGGGTCAAACATGATACTGTGAAAGTTCAGTCCATATTGGATCCAACACAGTCGCGAGAGTCCAGTCCAAAGCGGATCCAACACAGCAGCGAGAGTCCCGTCCACAGCGGAGCCAGCAGGAAACCATCCCAAGCGGAGGCGGAACAGCAGCGCAGAGATGTCCCCAGCCGATACACAGGCAAGCAGTACATGGCCACCGGATCGGACCGGACCCCCTCCACAAGGGACAGTGGGACATAGGAGAAAAAGAAAAGAAACGGCAGATCAACTGGTCTAAAAAGGGAGTCTATTTAAAGGTTAGAGTATACAAATGAGTTTTAAGGTGAGACTTAAATGCTTCTACTGAGGTGGCATCTCGAACTGTTACCGGGAGGGCATTCCAGAGTACTGGAGCCCGAACAGAAAACGCTCTATAGCCCGCAGACTTTTTTTGGGCTTTGGGAATCACTAATAAGCCGGAGTCCTTTGAACGCAGATTTTTTGCCGGGACATATGGTACAATACAATCGGCAAGATAGGATGGAGCTAGACCGTGTAGTATTTTATACGTAAGTAGTAAAACCTTAAAGTCACATCTTAAGTGCACAGGAAGCCAGTGCAGGTGAGCCAGTACAGGCGTAATGTGATCAAACTTTCTTGTTCTTGTCAAAAGTCTAGCAGCCGCATTTTGTACCAACTGTAATCTTTTAATGCTAGACATGGAGAGACCCGAAAATAGTACGTTACAGTAGTCGAGGCGAGACGTAACAAACGCATGGATAATGATCTCAGCGTCTTTAGTGGACAGAATGGAGCGAATTTTAGCGATATTATGGAGATGAAAGAAGGCTGTTTTAGTAACGCTTTTAATGTGTGACTCAAAGGAGAGAGTTGGGTCGAAGATAATACCCAGATTCTTTACCGTGTCGCCTTGTTTAATTGTTTGGTTGTCAAATGTTAGAGTTGTATCATTAAATAGAGGTCGGTGTCTAGCAGGACCGATAATCAGCATTTCCGTTTTTTTGGGCGTTGAGTTGCAAAAAGATAGCGGACATCCATTGTTTAATTTCATTAAGACACGCCTCCAGCTGACTACAATCCGGCGTGTTGGTCAGCTTTAGGGGCATGTAGAGTTGGGTGTCATCAGCATAACAGTGAAAGCTAACACCGTATTTGCGTATGATGTCGCCTAGCGGCAGCCTGTACATACTTAAGAGTGCAGGGGCCAAGGACCGAACCCTGGGGAACTCCACACGTTACCTTAACGTAGTCCGAGGTCACATTGTTATGGGAGACGCACTGCATCCTATCAGTAAGATAAGAGTTAAACCAAAACAGGGCTAAGTCTGACATACCAATTCGTGTTTTGATACGTTCTAATAAAATATTATGATCGACGGTATCGAAAGCAGCGCTAAGATCGAGGAGCAGTAACATAGATGACGCATCAGAATCCATCGTTAGCAATAGATCATTAGTCAATTTTGCGAGGGCTGTTTCCGTAGAGTGATTTGCCCTGAAACCGGATTGAAAGGTTTCACATAGATTGTTA